>NC_053395.1:195343479-195645556 GCF_905171765.1 Bufo bufo | reverse complement strand
ATCGGCTAAATCAAATTGTTATACTACAAATAAAGACATTTAATTATTATTTTTTTTTTTTGTTATTCTGACCACTGTCTTCTTTATGACCATTGAGCCTCATAATATATTTTACAACACCATTTCCCTAGAGATCACTTCTCAGCAGTCATTTTGTTAGCAGCAGATTAGTCAATATGGACACCCCATCATAGAAAATAGATAAAACAAAAATAAACAATCAGAAAAAAAAATTGAAAAACAGAATATGCATCAGTATCTGATTGTAATTGGCAAAAAATAAAAGTGATGCATTACTCTTAGGGAATGTAAATAAGCTACTATCCAAGTGGACAGAAGCTAGCTCTCTAGTACATCTAATGGATAGCTATGAGTCAAATACTGGCCCTTTAAATAGGTCTTGGAGCACTGACTAGGGATATAAGCCAAAACCATCAACCACCTATTTGTGTTGTTCGTCATCAGTATAGAGGAGGACACTGGTTAGGCTTGGTAAGAAACCTTTAATGTAGGTCCTAGGGCTCATGCACACAAACGTATTTTCTTCTGTGTCCATTCCATTTTTTGCGGACCGCATGCGGAACCATTCATTTCAACGGGTTCGTAAAAAAAACGGGAGTTACTCCGTGTGCATTTCGTTTACTTATGTCTGTTTTTCTGTTCCGCAAAAAAATAGAACATGTCCTATTATTGTCCATATTACGGACAAGGATAGGACTGTTCTATTAGGGGCTAGCTGTTCCATCAAATACGAAATGCACACAGATGTCATCCATATTTTTTGCGGATTGCAAAATACATACAATCGTGTGTATGAGCCCTTATAGTTCAGACTCCAGACAATGCTGCTTGGGAAAAAGGGAATCAAGATAAGCTCTTTTTCTGGAGAGCAAATTCTGTCTTTCTAGTCTCGACTATTGAAGGACTACCCAATAAGTCAATGTATGGTCCTCAAAACAGACTTTGGAACAATTGGTTGGGATAAAAGCCAAAGCTATATTTTTTTCCGTTAGAAAAACTCACCCATTTTAAAACAGCTGTTTCTGTGTTTTTGTTCTGATGAGTAACATACTTCATTCCACTTTCTATTCCATAAGTCTTCTTCTGGCCCTTTAATGACCATTTTAAGCAGGGCTGGACTAAGAAGGCAGAAGGTTCCTGTGCAAGAACAGTATACACGCTTCTTGATCACTAATAGCTAGTGTTGAGCGAATCAAAGTGAAACAAATTGACTTCGCTCTGAATTTCAGGAAAAATTTGATTAGTCACGAAGTTGAAAAGCCTCACGCTTCGTCGTAGCGAATCAAATGGCGGTAAAAAAAAATAATTCATACTCACTTCATCCATGGAGAAGCCGTCGTGGCTATCTTGATTATGAAACCATGGGAAATCAGTGATGACGTCACCACGCCTGGCCAGCTTAATGACGTGGTGACATCACGTCACTGTGCACAAGATTTCCCCATCATTGCACCCACTACATACAATGGAATGCGATTTGTGATGAAGTAATTTGTAACTAATCAAATTTCTTTATGAAATTCGACGAAGTAGCCGAATGGAATTTTTGATAACTTTGCTCATCTCTACTAATAGCACTCCATGGAGCACCCCCATACTGTATGCCAATCCACCAGTAATTGTGAGAGTTGAAATGTTGAAATTAGTTTATTCTGTTGCATGCAATCTACCAGAAAGTAGGGTGCTTTATATGTAGTAGTTAGTCCCTGTATTCACTGGGTTACTGTGCAGTTACATATATGATATGTCCACTACTGATATGGACTCCCATATTAGCCCACTCTTCCTTTCAGCCATGTCATCAAATATCATAAAATAGCTTTAAAAATGTACAATTGTATTCGATGCATTTACATTGAATGATGACTAGGAAAACTGCCAGCAATGCTTTAAATGACAAGAGTGGATAAAAGAAAAATAAAGTCAGGAAAAAAAGATAAAAATAATGTGTAATATTTTTTTTTAATTTGAAATCCGTCTTTCAAATTTATGGATATCTCCTACAATAAAGTGACAGGTATGATTCAATAAATAATAATTATAGCTACACTATAATCCTACCCCCCAGTAATTACTACATCTATTTTATTAATGGAGAAGAGAAATCATTTTCTTGAAAAGGTTTGAAGTTTTTTGACATGCTTTGTCTACTGTATAGCTCTAATAAAAAAAAAAAGAAAAAAAAAAAGATTTTTCGCTGCAATCTGATTCAATTGATTTATGGCATAAATGTCGTAGTAATTTTAATATCTTCATCATTAATACAACTCATGTCAACGCTGCTGCATATTTAAATGTTGATTAGAATTAATCTTTGCAAAATCACTTCAAAACAGAAATTAATATTTACAACATGGATTACGCCTTTATAATATTATATTTAAAATATGGGTAGAAGTTGCGCTAATTAAGAAATTTGTCCAATAACAGGTTGGTACAATTAATACTTTAATTCACAATTCATTATGACTTTTAATGTGAAGTTGCATAATGCACACTAGTTTGGAATACTGAGTGTCCTGGAAACCGTTTTATAAAGGAAAATTCCACTGAAAATCCACTAGTGGCCGCAGCCTTTTTGCCTCCCATACATTTCAAAGTAAGGCAGCGCTGAGGATCATGGACCGCCGGTAGGGTTGAGCAAACCTGAACTGCAAAGTTCGGGTTCGTACCGAACTTTGCGAGTTCTGGTACACGGAGCATAAAAATGCTCCTTTCACTCCCCTGTGTTTATGGATACGGCCTCATCCCGGCCTATGCTGTAAAACGTGAACGCGCACGTCTTATCTCCTTCGGGCGTCCGCGCATGCGCAGTATATCCATCGCGTCTGAGATAGAGCTGCGCATGCGCGGGCATCCGAACAGTTCGGGCAAGTCAGCGGAGTGAGCGGACGGACGTCGGAGGATCGGGATACTATCTCCTAATAGGTAAGCATAATTTCTACTGCCCCACTAATCCACCAACGATTATTGAATATATGCCAATAAAGGGGGTTCATCCTGAATTCAAAGGGGGCAACTGTATGAATTGTATGTACACTGGGGGCAACTGTATGAATTGTATGGACACTGGGGGCAACTATATGAAATGGATGGACACTGGGGGCAACTATATGAAATGGATGGACACTGGGGGCAACTATATGAAATGGATGGACACTGGGGGCAACTATATGAAATGGATGGACACTGGGGGCAACTATATGAAATGGATGGACACTGGGGGCAACTATATCGAAGGTAGGGAGGCACTTATGTGGGCAGGTGGAGGAGGCACTTATGGGGGCAGATGGAGGAGGCACTTATGGGGGCAGATATGCAGAGATGTGTATGTGGCGGTTTAGAATCAATGCGGGTGAAAGATAGAATCAGATGTAGCAGGGCTGAATAAGCGCTGTTCAGCCACAGTACTAATGGTGAAGGAAATAGACGGATTTAGCAGAGATGTGTATGTGGCGGTTTAGAATCAATGCTGGTGAAACAGATGAAGCAGAGTTAAATATGCGGGTGTTCTGACACATTGCTGTTTGAAGAGAGAAACAGATGTAGTAGAGCTGAATATGCGGCTGTTCTGATACAGTGCTGGTTGAAGAGAGAAACAGATGTAGTAGAGCTGAATATGCGGCTGTTCTGACACAGTGCTGGTTGAGGATAAAAACAGATGTAGCAGAGCTGTATATGTGGCAGGTCAGCATCAATGCTGGTGAAAGATAAACAGATGTAGCAGAGCTGAATATGCGTGTGTTCTGACACAGTGCTGTTTGAAGAGAGAAACAGATGTAGTAGAGCTGAATATGCGGCTGTTCTGATACAGTGCTGGTTGAAGAGATAAACAGACAGATGTAGCAGAGCTGTATATGAAGCTTTTCAGACACAGTGCTAGTGGGGGAGTAGAATAAATATGTAGCAGGGCTGTATAGGAAGCCATTCAGCCAAAGTGATGTTAGGGGACTGGAGAAGACACATGTAGCTGAGCTGTATATGCATCTATAAAGATACATAGTGTGAGGTTTATACACAACTGGAGTACAGCTGTAATGGAAACAAATCTGCATCAGTGCTGGTGGGTGGGGGTTGGTCAAGCTTTTGGGCTAATGTATAATATGGAATTATATTTTTTGATGCACAGAATGGGTTTGTAAAAGATCAGACAGATATTTTATGTGTAAAACTGCAGAACAGCCACGTGTTACTGTATTCTGAGTGACCATTCCCCTCACAGACACTGCAGACTGATGAGTCATACTTTTCACATGAACGAGCACGCAGGACTCAGCTCTCAGTGTGATGTCATAAGGAGGTGTGGCCGGCCTTCACTCTAGCTGCCTAAGCCCGCCCAGCCTTAGCTGCAGAAAAACCAGGAAGTGAACAGCTAGCTGGCAGCAATTGAGAATGAAGTAGCAAGATGGGAATACCCCTTTAAGACAGAATGCTAAATAATATGGCCATTGAGGGGTTAAAAAAAAAAAAACTCATCCACTTGATAGGGCAGCCTTGATCGTGCAGGTCTTCTTTCTTCAGGACCTGCAAAAGGACCTGCGATGATGTCACCACAGGTCCTGCGGTATGAAAGAAGACCTGTGCGATCAAGGCTGCGCGATCAAATGGATGAGGTGAGTTTTTTTATTATTTTTAACACATCAATGGCTATTTTATTTAGCATTCTATCTTAAGAATGCTATTATATTCTGTTATAACCATGTTATATCGGAAAATAATAAAGTGAAGTTCGGGTCCCCATTGACTTTAATGGGGTCCGGGTTCAGGGTCAAGTTCAGGTCCCGAACCGGAACTTTGACCTGAAGTTCAGCCGAACCTGGCGAACCAGAACTTCCACGAGTTCGCTCATCCCTAACTGGCGGCTTATAGATGCGGCCGTGCTAAGATGGGACATGTCCGCTTCTGGCGTGGCTGCGACTTTAAGTCAATGCTCCTTGATCCTCAGTGTTGTAGCCCTCTGAAATGAATGGGAGGCAGAAAAGAAGCCCAATGGAATCTTTTTTTAAAGTATTTATCAGATCCTATATGGTTCTGCCCAAACGTCACCAATTTTACCCAGAAGTCTAATTTGTCTTTTTTAGAGGATGTCCAAAGGGAAGGCATATTCAGAACTCCATAAGATGTCTCCTAAGATAAATATTTAAAAGGGGCTTACCTACTGCCAGGATTCTTTTATGATTACAAAAATGGAAATCCCAATGTCTCCTGTGTGAATGTGGTGGGAGTGTGCCTGAATGATCACTGGTCTATTCACTTGTATTCAGTTAGAGATTAACTCAGTGACCCCCATTCTCATGGCTGGTAGGGTGTCCAGTGGTCAGATTCTCAGCAATCATACATTTATCAAATGTTTTTGTGGGCCAACTCCTTTAGTGGCAAAATCCCGTTATCAGCTACCACGTTCCTTACAGGAGACAAATCTCTTAGTTTGTTAAATGCATAATACAAATTAATAACTCATAAGTGATTAGTACAGTCAATAATATTGTACTCTTTGAAAAAATTTATGCTACACTTTCTGACACTAGGGATCATTACAACAAATTATGAAACTGGTGGATTGCTTATTCTTGAGCTCAGGGCCGGGCCGACACAGAGGCTGGGGAGGCTCCAGCCTCAGGGCGTAGGCCAGCTCCCCAGCCTCTGGGCGGCAGGCAGGCCACTGAGTCAGAAGATCCGATGGTATATTCTAACCCCCAGGCGTTCCCATGGTGACGGGAACGCTTGCCTGGGGGTTAGAATATACAGGGTCACGCCGCCCCCAGGAGCACATTTATAAACTAATCAGTAACTTTAATCATTGCTGATCTCTTTACTTGAATATCTTACTCTGTCTTAGCTACGGTAACAGCAGTAAGTACGTGCGGGCGGCGCTCACTCACCGACGTCACGCGCCTGCTCCTCCCCGCCCGCACTGCCTGCTGTTACCGGAGCTAAGACAGAGTAAGATATTCAAGTAAGGGGCTCTTTCACACCTGCGTTCTTTTCTTCCGGCATAGAGTTCCGTCGTCGGGGCTCTATGCCGGAAGAATCCTGATCAGTTTTATCCTAATGCATTCTGAATGGAGTGAAATCCGTTCAGGATGCATCAGGATGTCTTCAGTTCCGGAACGGAACGTTTTTTGGCCGGAGAAAATACCGCAGCATGCTGCGCTTTTTGCTCCGGCAAAAAATCCGGAACACTTGCCGCAATGCCGGATCCGGAATTAATGCCCATTGAAAGGCATTGATCCGGATCCGGCCTTAAGCTAAACATCGTTTCGGCGCATTGCCGGAGCCGACTTTTAGCTTTTTCTGAATGGTTACCATGGCTGCCGGGACGCTAAAGTCCTGGCAGCCATGGTAAAGTGTAGCGGGAAGCGGGGGAGCAGCATACTTACCGTCCGTGCGGCTCCCGGGGCGCTCCAGAGTGACGTCAGGGCGCCCCAAGCGCATGGATCATGTGATCGCATTGGACACGTCATCCATGTGCTTGGGGCGCTCCTGACGTCATTCTGGAGCGCCCCGGGAGCCGCACGGACTGTAAGTATACCGCTCCCCCGCTCCCCGCTCCTACTATGGCAACCAGGACTTAAATAGCGTCCTGGCTGCCATAGTAACACTGAAAGCATTTTGAAGACGGTTCCGTCTTCAAATGCTTTCAGTACACTTGCGTTTTTCCAGATCCGGAGTGTAATTCCGGCAAGTGGAGTACACGCCGGATCCGGACAACGCAAGTGTGAAAGAGCCCTAAAGAGATCAGCAATGTCAATGATTAAAGTTAAAGTTACTGATTAGTTTATAAATGTACTCCTGGGGGCGTCGGGGAGGGGGATCTGTGCATTGGCACTGCTATTGGGGAGGGGGATCTGTGGATGGCACTTCTATGGGGAGGGGGATCTGTATATGGCACTGTTTAGGGGAGGGGGATCTGTGGATGGTACTGTTTAGGGGAGGGGGATCTGTGGATGGCACTGTTTAGGGGAGGGGGATCTGTGGATGGCACTGTTTAGGGGAGGGGGATCTGTGGATGGCACTGTTTAGGGGAGGAGGATCTGTGGATGGCACTATTTAGGGGAGGGGGATCTGTGGATGGCACTGTTTAGGGGAGGGGGGGTATGTGGATGGCACTGTTTTAGGGGAGGGGATCTGTGGATGGCACTATTTAGGGGGAGGGGGTCTGTGGATGGCACTATTTAGGGGAGGGGGATCTGTGGATGGCACTGCTATGGGGAGGGGGATCTGTGTATGGCACTGTTTAGGGGAGGGGGGATCTGTGGATGGCACAGTTTAGGGGAGGGGGGATCTGTGATGGCACTATTTAGGGGAGGGGGATCTGTGGATGGCACTGTTTAGGGGAGGGGGATATGTGAATGGCACTGTTTAGGGGAGGGGGATCTGTGGATGGCACTATTTAGGGGAGGGGGATCTGTGGATGGCACTGTTTAGGGGAGGGGGATCTGTGATGGCACTATTTAGGGGAGGGGGATCTGTGGATGGCACTGTTTAGGGGAGGGGGATCTGTGGATGGCACTGTTTAGGGGAGGGGGATCTGTGGATGGCACTATTTTAGGGGGGGGGATCTGTGGATGGCACTGTTTAGGGGAGGGGATATGTGGATGGGCACTGTTTAGGGGAGGGGGATCTGTGGATGGCACTGTTTAGGGGAGGGGGATCTGGATCATGTGATCGCATTGGACACGTCATCCATGCGCTTGGGGCGCCCTGACTTCATTCTGGAGCGCCCCGGGAGCCGCACGGACTGTAAGTATACCGCTCCCCCCGCTCCCCGCTCTTACTATGGCAACCAGGACTTTAATAGCGTCCTGGCTGCCATAGTAACACTGAAAGCATTTTGAAGACGGTTCCGTCTTCAAATGCTTTCAGTACACTTGCGTTTTTCCGGATCCGGAGTGTAATTCCGGCAAGTGGAGTACACGCCGGATCCGGACAACGCAAGTGTGAAAGAGCCCTAAAGAGATCAGCAATGTCAATGATTAAAGTTAAAGTTACTGATTAGTTTATAAATGTACTCCTGGGGGCGTCGGGGAGGGGGATCTGTGCATGGCACTGCTATGGGGAGGGGGATCTGTGGATGGGCACTTTCTATGGGGAGGGGGATCTGTATATGGCACTGTTTAGGGGAGGGGGATCTGTGGATGGCACTGTTTAGGGGAGGGGGATCTGTGGATGGCACTGTTTAGGGGAGGGGGATCTGTGGATGGCACTGTTTAGGGGAGGAGGATCTGTGGATGGCACTATTTAGGGGAGGGGGATCTGTGGATGGCACTGTTTAGGGGAGGGGGGTATGTGGATGGCACTGTTTAGGGGAGGGGGATCTGTGGATGGCACTATTTAGGGGAGGGGGATCTGTGGATGGCACTATTTAGGGGAGGGGGATCTGTGGATGGCACTGCTATGGGGAGGGGGATCTGTGTATGGCACTGTTTAGGGGAGGGGGATCTGTGGATGGCACTGTTTAGGGGAGGGGGGATCTGTGGATGGCACTATTTAGGGGAGGGGGATCTGTGGATGGCACTGTTTAGGGGGAGGGGGATATGTGGATGGCACTGTTTAGGGGAGGGGGAACTGTGGATGACACTATTTAGGGGAGGGGGATCTGTGGATGGCACTGTTTAGGGGAGGGGGATCTGTGGATGGCACTATTTAGGGGAGGGGGATCTGTGGATGGCACTGTTTAGGGGAGGGGGATCTGTGGATGGCACTGTTTAGGGGAGGGGGATCTGTGGATGGCACTATTTAGGGGAGGGGATCTGTGGATGGCACTGTTTAGGGGAGGGGGATATGTGGATGGCACTGTTTAGGGGAGGGGGATCTGTGGATGGCACTATTTAGGGGATGGGGGATCTGTGGATGGCACTATTTAGGGGAGGGGGATCTGTGGATGGCACTGTTTAGGGGAGGGGGATCTGTGGATTGCACTATTTAGGGGAGGGGGATCTGTGGATGGCACTATTTAGGGAGGGGGATCTGTGGATGGCACTGTTTAGGGGAGGGGGATCTGTGGATGGCACTGTTTAGGGGAGGGGGATCTGGATGATGATTAATAACAAACATACATATCTAAATGGCGGTGGGGGGGGGGCGCACTTGGGCAGCTCAGCCTCTGTTGGTGGTGGACCTTGTCCCAGCCCTGCTTGAGCTCCTAACCTCACTTACTATTTACTCCTCAAATTCTGGGATCTAATATTACATAGTAACATAATATATGAGGCCGAAAAAAGACATTTGTCCATCCACTTCGGCCTGTTATCCTGCAAGTTGATCCAGAGGAAGGCAAAAAAAAAAATGTGAGGTAGAAGCCAATTTCCCCTACTTAAGGGGAAAAAAAATTCTTTCTCGAATTAGGCAATCAGAATAACTCCCTGGATCAACGACCCCTCTCTAGTAGCTATAGCCTGTAATATTATTACACTACAGAAATAAATCCAGGACCTCCTTAAACTCTTTTAGTGAACTCACCATCACCACCTCCATAGTCTCACTGCTCTTACCGTAAGGAATCCTCTTTGTGTACAAACTTTCTTTCCTCCAGGCGCAGAGGATGTCCCCTCGTCACAGTCACAGTCCTGGGGATAAATAGATGATGGGCGAGATCTCTGTTCTGACCCCTGATATATTTATACATAGTAATTATATCTCCCCTCAGTCGTCTTTTTTCTAAAGTGAATAACCCTAATGTTGATAATCTTTCAGGGTACTGTAGTTGCCCCATTAAAGTTATTACTTTAGTTGCCCTCCTCTGTACCCTCTCCAGCTCTGCTATGTCTGCCTTGTTCACAGGAGACCAGAACTGTACACAGTACTCCATGTTTGGTCTGACTAGTGATTTGTAAAGTGCAACGTGCCAGTACGCAGGGGTAAAACACGTGAGGTTCACGGTGGGCCGAAGTGCACAAACAGTTCATCGGTTACACATGGTTTAGCAGACGTCTCCCTGGGCCAGCAGTGCAGTGAAGGGGAGAACAGTACTGGATTCTCCGGGGCACACTTGATTACAGGGGACACCGGCCAGGTGGTGATTGAGGTGCCCTTGATGGTGATTGGGTTTCTGAGTGCTTGTGCGGCTGGGCCCCTGACTTAGGTAGTGTCGTGACGCCAGCACCTTGATGGTGCAAAATGTTAAGAGTTGTAGTAGTATGGAGTTAGAAGAATGAGGCAAGTTTAAATCCAACTGGGAACTTTACTATAACCAGGTACTTGATAACAGTTTTCATCCAGTAATAAAGCAGTCTCTGATACACATGCAAGTTGGATGTGATGAATCCCAGTAACAGGCTGTGCTGGTAGTAATGTGTCAGGCTAGGGTAGCTAGTTAGGTACTCACTGATATTCAGCTCCTTGCCTTGCTTCAGTCTCAGTTGAGGTAGTTCAAGTCTTTATCCTCTACACACAAGTGATGCAACAGAAATCTTATCTGTCCTTAGAATAACAGTGAGGCTCCCAGAAGCTAATAAGTCCTTCACCTAGATACAAAGGCACCTAGAGCCTAGATTAATGGCTTTGTCCTTCCTTTGTCTTTATCCAACAATAAACTTGACCAAAAATTCACTTGCTACTCCGGAAGATTGAATAGTAGAATATAGACTTTCCTTCTGCCTATCTTCCTGGCTTGATACTGAGATCCACGATGGCTCCTCTGGGTGGTGGAGTCCAAGAGAGAGAGCTGAGAGGAGAGGGGACCTCTCCTTTCCCTAGCTCCTCACTCCATCTCCTTTTTCTTCTCTCACCAACTCCCAACTCCCTAACTAGGCCTGAACTACACTATATATACTATGGTGCTACCACCATCTAGTGGTGGAATGCATGTAGTGCACCTGGCAGCCTGGTAAAAGGGATTTTACATAATAATACAATACAGAATGATATTACAGATGACAGAAACAAGCTTTTGCAGTGCCCACACAAGCTAGTGGGACCCTGCTAGTGGTAGGACTATGTTCTCATCACGGGCATCTATGCCCCTTTTTGATGCAACCCATTATCTTATTAGCCTTGGCAGCAGCTGCCTGACACTGGTTTTTACAGCTTAGTTTGCTTCTCACTAAAATTCTTAGGTCCTTTTCCATGTCAGTGTTACCCAGTGTTTTACCATTTAGAATGTAGGGGTGGCTTGCATTATTCTTTCCCATGTGCATAACCTTACATTTGTCAGTGTTAAACCTCATCTGCCACTTATTTGCCCAAGCCTCCAGTCTATCCATATCCCTCTGTAGTAGTATACTGTCCTCTTCCATGTCAATTACTTTACACAGTTTAGTGTCATCTGCAAAAATTTATATTTTACTGTGCAAGCCTTCTACAAGATCATTCATAAATATAATATTTCTCTCTATTCTTTCCAAAAAGTCAATTTATTTGTGGGTGTAATGCTCCTATTCATCTAATATATGAATAATGACTAGAGATGAGAGAAATTATTCTAAAATTCGACCAGAATTTTCCAAAAAGATCTGAGGGAGGGATAGAGGCCTCTTAAAGAAAGAAATTTTTTAAATTTACCTGCTAAAAGTTCCTCTGTTTCAGAGCTGTGGGTGCATTTCTGGGGTTTCTAGTCCCTATCAGACCATAAGTGATAATATCATGCCTATTGTTCAAATGACCACTCAACCAAATACTGGCATTTTTTATTTGAAAGAAAACTAGGACTATCTAAATCATATCTAATTAGTTGTTTATTTTATTCATTTATGTTGATCTGGCCTGGTCTCCATTTGGCGTAAAGAAAGAATTTTATTACTTAATTTTTTTTGCTAGATTGGTTAATGCATTGTTGGTTTCCTACCTTCTTCTGGATCAATAGAGAAACCTTCTCTTCAACCACATCTTTTCCTGTTCCTTGGTTGAACTTGATGGACATGCATCTTTTTTCAACTGTACTTTACACAAGCCAATTATTATGAATAAACATTTGTACAAACTATTGTTCCTGAAAATGGGCCATTGTAGAGGTTCTG
The DNA here is from genome assembly GCF_905171765.1 of Bufo bufo. Lineage (NCBI taxonomy): Eukaryota > Metazoa > Chordata > Amphibia > Anura > Bufonidae > Bufo > Bufo bufo. The sequence continues at coordinate 195,633,578 of NC_053395.1, read as the reverse complement.
TTGATCACCTGATGAATGAGCAAATTCTTGGATGAAAGCATCATTGATGTGAATGCCAAAATCATCATTTCTAGACAACACATTATTCCTTGAAAAAAAAAAAGGTATCTGCTTGTCATAAAGAATGATTCTGTATGAGGATCAGTGATAACAGTAGCAGTCGATTGTCCCCATACAGAGGAGATGATCGCTGCATGTAAATGCAATTTTTATCTGTTCCTGTTAATTGCTTGCAAAATTGTCCTTTGTAAAGGGGCCTTTACATTTTCTACAGCACTGTACAGATATTGCCATTACTCAAATCAATACCTGTCCCCATTGGAACTCCTAATCTAATCTCCATGGTTAGACTCACAAGACAGATTTTGTAACGTTCCAGGTATCTGATTTTCAAAGGCATTTCTCTGATATGTGCAAAAGGCATGTTCTCTGTTTCTCTGACAATTCTTGCACCTACTGTATAAAAGACAATATGCTGCCCTATGTCCCAATTACATAATGCAACATTAAACTACAACAGGTTCATTGAAATACAAGGCAAACACATTGAAAAAAACACAGTATAATATCTAAAGAAGTGAAAAGATTTGAAATCCGTCGTATTACTATTTCAGCAGCTCATCTCCTTTCAGGCGTTTCCTCCATAGGCTCCAAAGCCCAAGTTTAAAACTACAAAGTACAGACAGAGAGGGACCATCAATTTGCCACATACTAGTAATAGATAAGAAACCAAAATAAGTCAAACTAAATTATGGGAGTAAATGACCTGCTAGGAAATATAATACTAAATTCAAAGAACAGTTAAGAGTTTTCTTTGATCTTTTTAGCTTCACAGAGTGAAATTTAAAATCTGCATTTAATATTTGATTGCATATGCCAGTTTAATTTCTAACATCACAAATCATTTTAAATTGTAGTACACTCTAAGTTGGTATTTCTTTGAAAGGCTTACTTGCTCATTTAGAGCTGAACTAGAAATATTTTAAATATGGTGAATTTAGCAAGTTAGAATCAACACTTCAAGATGGGTTAATCTAAATTTAAATCTTGCTAAATACTAATTTAAAACAATTTCAGTGATTTTTAACAAACTTTATAAACACAAAATATGCTTCTGTAAAATTTAAAAATTTTAAATGATTCAATAAGACGGAGGAAAGTGTCAAGAGCTGTAAAAAAATGTTTTCCCACCAATTATATTATCCGTCTGCATAATCTTAACTTTTTTATTTGTTCTACTTTTAACTTTCCTGTAAATCAGATATAAAACAGTTTAAAGAAGCAGATTGGAATTAGAAAAACATGTCTGCTTTGTTCCAAAAACATTTCCATTCCTGTATATAAAATGTGGCTGATATTGCAGCTCTGCTCGATTCATAGAAATGAGGCTAAGTTGCCATATCAGATGTAGAATAGTTTCTTTAACCTTAAACAGTCCCAAACTAAACCCCAAACCCAACATGCAATGTATAAATATGGCGCTTTTGTGCATGTATGGTGCTTTGACGGCATAGGCTCAGCAGCTAAGCCCACAGCATAAACTGTAGTTTTCAGCTGTATATTAATGTTAATCTACTGCAACAGCCAGAATTGACTCTGATCCTGGGTGATTAACACATTAGATGCTGTTCTCAATAGAGCCTTTGTTAGCTAAAGGGTGAGGCAGAGGGAGGTGGTTCCCTTTCTCACCATATTGGCTGTAAAGAGGACATGCCAGTGGGCTTCCATGGCAACCAAGGGTCTATAAATGGTCATTAGGTCTGCCATCTTATTGAAACTGACATACTTAATGAGAAATATAAAGAGAGTTAAAGGGGTTCTCCGGCCAAAATTTATTTTTTGCTCTTTAATGTTAACCTGTGGATTAAAGATTATTGTTGGCAAACTTACCTTCCACAGTGTTGCGGTTCCTGAGATCTTCCTCCTGGTCACATGGTTCGTCCAGCTGGATTTTCTATTCTTCCAGTTGCAGTCCGTCTCCCTGTCTTCCTGCCTTCAGCAGGAGACGGATCGTCACTAATGACGTCACCGTCTCCTGCAAATCGAAGCGCTGGCCTCCGTCTCCTTTGTTAACGCAGGCGCAGTATGCACTTTAACAGTGCGCATGCGCCGTTATCTCAGTCTATAAATGCAATGCGCAGGCGCCGGTCTCCTCTCCGGGTCCATTTCCCAAAGCACAGTGCATGCGCCAGTATCGCCAGTGAGGTAATGGCGATTGTAGTACACTGCGATTGTAGTACACTCTTCCCATTATTATATAATATCATTCGCTCCCTTTCAACTTTTAGGCATGTAGGAAAATTTGTGAACTTGACAGGCTATATTCAATAAATGTGGGGGATTCAGTCAGCACAACCATATATGCAGGTGCACATCGCTATGGCGAAATACATATTCAAAGAAAAAAACACAAATGCAATAGCACTCTGCAACCAGCACTCCGCCCTGCCTCCATGCTGGATGTTGAATGAGGCATTGGTGTACATTTTGGCCAAAGCGTAATAAGCCACTCACCACGTCAATGTCGCCTCTATGAGTGGTCCCTAACACTAGTTCCTACTTGTTTATGGGCCATGACAGCCACACAAAGTCCAGGGAGCGCAGGTACAGCATGAACGCCAGGCACACTCTGCTTTTAACCCCGTCCGGTGCCGTTACAGCTTTCATCGGATCCAGGGATGCAAGTACCAACATGCATGCTGAGCCCACTATATACTTCTCCTGGAGCCAAATGGCTACTGGTAGGCCCTGTAGAAGTAGACTCAGTTTTATACTGACTTTAAAACCAGCCTCCAGGGCAGACTAACTGGTCAGGTGTGCATGACTGCATGGAGATCGCCACGCCTCCAATATATACTACAAAGAAAAAATGTGGGGGATTCAGTCAGCACAACCCTATATGCAGGTGCACATCGCTATGGCGAAATACATATTTAAAGAAACATTCAACATTCAGCATGGAGGCAGGGCGGAGTTCTGGTTGCAGAGTGCTATTGCATTTCTGTTTTTTTTCTTTGAATATGTATTCCGCCATAGCGATGTGCGCCTGCATATAGGGTTGTGCTGACTGAATCCCCCACATTTTTTCTTTGTAGTATATATTGGAGGCGTGGCGATCTCCATGCAGTCATGCACACCTGACCAGTTAGTCTGCCTGTGCCACCAGCCGGTCTGAAACAAATGCGGTCAGCGGGAGCAGGCAGTTCCGAGAACAGCCCGATGAAGGCCCCGGCGGCTGTTCTCGGAACTGCCTGCTCCCAGTGACCGCATTTATTTCAGACCGGCTCGCGGCACAGGCACAGGTAAGGGCTTACCTGTGTCTCGCCGGACTTCTGAGTTAAGATGGCAGCCCGCATGTGTTCGCGGGCGAACACTGCGAACTGGCCATCACTGCACAGGACACAGATGTAATTCGTGTCCTGACATAATTTTTCGTCAGAACCCAAAAAAATTAATGGGTCCATGAGCGATATACAAAAAATGAGTGTCGCATTACTAATACCCCATTTTTTTTTAAGTGGCTTTCACATTTCAGACAAAGGGCTTATCACTAGGATAAGCACCCATTGTCTGATCGGTACAGGTCTCACCTTTGGAAACCACACCTACACCTAGAATTTTGAGCGCTAATTTGTGCATGGTGTACTGCACATGTTAAGCCACCCCATATTCATTTCTATGGGGACGACGAAAAAAAAAGAGTTTTCTATTTACGTCAACATAATAAAAATGAATGGTAGCGATGGCCACATATGCGCCGTGCGATCCCTTTCACTACTATGGGTCGAGCGCATGGTGTTGGCAGTATACTTTGAGAGCCAGGGACCTCTGGCCACCACCTTCTCAGATACGTTATCAGAGTAGGTTTGGGTTCCAAGAGGTTGGACCCTGCAACAATCAGACAGTGTTGTAATATCCTAGCGACATACCCACATTGTCTGAAATATGAAAACCACTTTAAACTGGTTTTTCCACTATTGAAAAAAGTCGTTGACTCTCCATAACTTCAGCGGATACTCCCATCATTAAAAATGTAAGATATCTTCCTAGTTTTCTTACATTTTGACATTTTTCTTCGCCTTACAAAGGCATAGAAAATGTTAAATAAGACCTCTTCTTACACCACCCTACACCACACCCACTTTTTAAGACCTGTCGTGTGCTTGTAGAATTCTAAGATTGCAAAACTACTAGCCATTGCGCCAAAAACCTGCTACACAAATACGCCTAAGGGTGGGTTCACACTAGTGTTAGGGTTTCAGTTATGGCTTTCTTTTATAACATAGTTAAAACGGAAAGTAACGTTATGCCCAGATAGAATGCAAAATGCATCAAAATAGAAGTCAATGAGAAAGCATAACGGATCCATCTCGGTAAGGCTGAATGCACACGGCCATGGAACACAGACGTGAGCGGTCCGTGGTAACCTGCAGCGTCCCTGTCACGACCGCTATCCCAGCAGCAGTCGTGTCGCACCAGACGGAGGGGAAGGGGGACCCTTATCTACGGATGGGAAATAGAATGGCCACCCCTGACTAACCCTAAGCTGGCACCTGTCTGCCCTGATACCCTAGACGGGGTGTGAACCCGTACGGCGAGCAGGATGCCTAAACCCTCAGTCGCCCTAACAAGACTGGACTGGGGAAAGGCCGATGGGAGCGCTAGTCACCATCACTCACGTCTAGGAAAATAACAGGGGAAGACAGCAACAAACAAACAACAGCAGAGATAGACTTATCCAGTCACGAGCAGAGAAGGCGATCCCAAACACGACAGTCCACGCCGGACAAGAGCTCCACAGCAACACATCAAACGTCAGAGTAGCACTGGAAGTAAGGACTATATCTGGCAATGACTGCAAGTGAAAGTGAAACTAATATAGTAGCTGGGAGTGGCAGACAGGACTCACCTGAGAAGGATGCCAACAAACTCCCAGTCAGGACAAAAAGGTTCACAAGGCAAAACCCGGATGACATACCCTGAACCATGGAGCAAACTCACAAGCTATCGCGAGTAGCAAGTCGCTGCGACCTTCTCCTCCCAGACCTGTCTGAATCAGTCACAGTCGTGACAGTCCCACTACACGTGTATGGGACTGGCACTTTTTATCTTAACAATTGTATTGTGCTGTATTGTGGTACTTTGTATTAATGTACAGTACAGACCAAAAGTTTGGACACACCTTCTCATTCAAAGAGTTTTCTTTATTTTCATGACTATGAAGGCATCAAAACTATGAATTAACACATGTGGAATTATATACATAACAAACAAGTGTGAAACAACTGAAAATATGTCATATTCTAGGTTCTTCAAAGTAGCTACCTTTTGCTTTGATTACTGCTTTGCACACTCTTGGCATTCTCTTGATGAGCTTCAAGAGGTAGTCCCCTGAAATGGTCTTCCAACAGTCTTGAAGGAGTTCCCAGAGATGCTTAGCACTTGTTGGCCCTTTTGCCTTCACTCTGCGGTCCAGCTCACCCCAAACCATCTCGATTGGGTTCAGGTCTGGTGACTGTAGAGACCAGGTCATCTGGCGCAGGACACCATCACTCTCCTTCATGGTCAAATAGCCCTTACTTTCAAAGTTTTCCCAATTTTTCGGCTGACTGACTGACCTTTATTTCTTAAAGTAATGATGGCCACTCGTTTTTATTTACTTAGCTGCTTTTTTCTTGCCATAATACAAATTCTAACAGTCTATTCAGTAGGACTATCAGCTGTGTATCCACCTGACTTCTCCTCAACGCAACTGATGGTTCCAACCCCATTTATAAGGCAAGAAATCCCACTTATTAAACCTGACAGGGCACACCTGTGAAGTGAAAAACATTTCAGGGGACTACCTCTTGAAGCTCATCAAGAGAATGCCAAGATTGTGCAAAGCAGTAATCAAAGCAAAAGGTGGCTACTTTGAAGAACCTAGAATATGACATATTTTCAGTTGTTTCACACTTGTTTGTTATGTATATAATTCCACATGTGTTAATTCATAGTTTTGATACCTTCAGTGTGAATCTACAATTTTCATAGTCATGAAAATAAAGAAAACTCTTTGAATGAGAAGGTGTGTCCAAACTTTTGGTCTGTACTGTATCTGCAAAATCCCTGTTACCAGGCAGATTAGGTGTAATTTAGACATCACACCACTAGATGGGGATGAAACTTAGGTTCTATATATACCTAGGTCAGGCCTAGTGAGACAGGACAGAGTACAGAGTTGATATCAGTGTGGAGATCAGTGAGTAGTAGACTGATGCTGAGAGTGAAAGAGTGCAGATCTAGCACTTCTGCTCTGAAGAAAGTTTAGTCCAAAAAGGGACAAGGAAAAAGGACTTCTCTATCCAAAGGATAAAAGCCATAAGTCAGGCATCAAGGACCTTTGGGATATTCAGGTGAAGGATACCATAGCTTCCGGCCTCCTCACCAAATTACACTGATATAGAAAATATCCGGCTAAGCTCCAAGTCAAACCTAAAAAGCCTAGAAACAGTGGATTTGCAGAATCAACTCTGTTACCATCAAGACACTGTATTTTGTACTGCTACCAACCAAAGTCATCAACAGTAAAAGTTGTGAGTTGCATCTTACCACTGTCTACCTCATTATTACTACTAATGGTTGTACCATCATTAACGGTACTGGTGTCACAACAAAAACCATCAAGGGGCTCAGCCTCAACAAGCACCCTAAGCACCCCTAACATCAAGGGCACCTCAACCACCATCTTGGCTGATGCTTCCCTACCACAGAGCGTGCCCCGGAGGATTTCGTGCTGTCCACCTCAACACTGTGCTGCCAGCCAAGGGAGGTTTTCTGCTAACCGTGAGTAAACTGATGAACTGTGTGTTATAATTTGGCCCCTCATTGGTCCACTGTGCACCTCACGTGTTGCCCCTGCGCTACTGGCTGGCTGCAAACCCGGCCTGACATCCTGCTGACAGCAGGAGCGCACAGCGTCATTGGTTACTATGACGGCCATGCGCTTCATGACGCCGCTGCACTAAAGTAATACACTCGTATAGATCATAGGAGTGTATTACTGTAGTGCAGCGACGGCATGAAGCGCACGGCATCATAGCAACCAATGACGCCGTGCGCTCCTGCTTTCAGCAGGATGCCAGGCCGGGATTCCACGGACCGCTCATGTCCGTGTTCCACGGCCGCGTGAATTCGGCCTAAGACTGAAAACAAATTCCTGTCTACAGGACTTTGTTTTCCGTCTAGAATAACGAGAACTAGATGGATCAGTTTTACTGCCCATAGACTTCTATTAGGACGTAAAGCAAACGGAATGCCTTTTAAAGACTTCCATTTTGGATTCCGTCATATTACAAGTCAATGGACATTAAAAACTGATCCTTCCTTCCATGTTATGTATTCCGTTATTGTCTGTTAAAACCATGTTACAATGGAAAGCCATTATTGAATCCCTTAACGCTATTGTGAAGCCTGCCTAAGGTTACTGTCATATCTGCGCTTTCTCCTTCCGCTATTGATATACGTCATACGGTCTTAATAGCGTGGGAAAATGCTTACGTTTTGTCCCTATTCATTGTTGATGGGGTCAAAAGTGAACTGAAGGGAACGCAATGCTACAGAATGCATTGCGTTACGTTTCATTGTGTTCCCTTGATGCACACAAAAGAGCTGCAAGCAGCAATTTTGATTTTGTCCTGAGAAACTGATCAAAACGGATCAGTTGTGACTCACCCCCCTAAACTTAAAATGGTTTTAGTGACGGATCCTTCTTGGCCATTTTAGAGATAATACAACCGTACAGTATATGGTCAAAACGGATGCAGAAGGTTGTATTATCATGATGGAATCGTTTTGGATTATCCATGACGGATCTATCAAAAACGCAGATGTAAATTTATTCAGCTTCATAAATGACCCCCTAATGCTTTCACACTGGCGTTCAGTGCGGATCCGTCCTGTACTTGTACAGGACGGATCTTCACCGATAATACAAACAAAAGCATCCGTTCAGGACAGATTCATTTATATTATATTTGAAAAAAAATTCTAATTCCCACACGGATACGTACTGACTTACATTAAAAGTCAATGGGGGACGGATCCGTTTACAATTGCACCATTTTGTGTCAATGTAAACGGATCCGTCCCCATTGACTTACATTGTAAGTCACTACTGATCCGTATGGCTCCGCACTGCCATGCAGAAACAAAAACACTGCTTGCAGCGTTTTGTTGTCCGCTTTCAGAACGGAACGGAGGCGGTACGGAGCCCAAAGAAAGCATTCTGAATGGATCCGCATCCATTCAGAATTCATTTGGGCTAAACTGATCCGTTTGGGACCACTTGTGAGAGCCTTGAAAAGGATCTCACAAGCGGATCCACAAACGCCAGTGTGAATACTTATTTAAATATAAATTTTAAATGATTCTCAAACGTCATTGTTAAATTATTTTTTAGACCAATAGAATTTAATTCTTTTTTTAGAATGCCATCCTGCGTCGTTGGAGGTTGTACATCGCGTACTAAAAGAAGGCATCCATCAATAATTCTTCACGCTTTTCCAACACAGCCTGAGAGAATTAGACAATGGCTTATCCAAACCGGTCAATTTGAAAAAGATCTGGAAATGATGGTTAAAAAAGTTTCTGATGGAAAGTTGCATGACACATACCGTCTATGTTCTTTACATTTTTCCTCTGATGCCTATACCTACCATAAAGAACGAAGAAGGCTACAACCAAATGCCATACCCACTATATTTCCAAAGACATTTGGTATGACTGGAGAACCTTCAACGTCAACAGAGTGTATTAGAACAATCATGCAAACTAGACATACCGGTACCACTGCAGAATCTGGTATACAAACGGTCCATACAGTGCCCTGCGTGACAACAAACACTCGGACTGTAGTCACACCATCATATAACAATTCATCCACCACAACATGTAAAACTACAACATCTTCCTTTTTTCCAGAGGTTACAAGTACCGTCACAGCACAACCATCAACTATAACAGCCCAACCAGAAGTACAAGCACCTCCATCCAAAAATAGGAGAATTGTGGTTGCAAAACCACGAATTAGCACTTTAGAGACAAATATTGCTAGGCTGATGGGAGCATTGCCTACAGTGCCAACTGCATCTCAAATTTATTATGTTGAATCAACAAGCTCTGTGGGGACTTCCAGTGAAATGTCTGTTATTCCTAAGCAGATTTCTTACTGTGACATTTTACAAAATAAAATTTGCCTGCCAGACAGATGCACCTAACACAAATAATAAGAAAATTCCATGTTATTTTAAACTGAAGCACAGAGGGACTATGGTCAAGACAAGAACAATGAATCCACCAGAAAATGATCCAGAGGCCACTATCACAGTACTTGATCCAGAATTATTTCTATGCGAGTCAAGTTCTGACCAAGATGTGGATGACAACCATTCTCCTCGAGCAAAAACAGAAGAAAGATCTTCAAAAATTCTAGTTGAACCTCACTGTTCAGCTCATTTATCGGCTGGATCAAACATTGAGGAACCACATAGATATTTTGGGCCAGGAGAAGAAATTACTTTTTCTATACCGGAGGAATATGAACTGTTGACTCAATCCACTCTATTTTAAAAAAAAGTATATTTCTAGCAAATGTTCATTTCTATGTGAACATAACTACGCACAGAGTTATTTTACAAATAAACCTGATGTCACACAACAAAGAGAAGATTTGCCATAATTTGAGGAATAATTCTTACCATTATCTCCAATTTTTGAAAGTTCGGCAAATGTTCCTAATTGTGTGGCAGAGTCCTTATCATATCAGGAGGAAATGCAACAGTCCATAAGAACTGTTGTTGAGCCCTTGGATCCTTCTTTTCACTTGTAATCAAGTGAGGCAGAAAGTGCGGAAAGCAGTATGGAACAATCGCAACATTTTTGGGATCTAGAAGAGGAATTTACGGATTTATATCAAGATTGTGGTAGTCATGTTCAAGAAGACAAATATTTAATCTTTGATTGCGCCCTAAGAAAATTACTTTCACTAGTGCTCTGTCAATCCAAACCAAATTGTAATGGTAAATTAATGGGACTAAAAAAGAGCATTATTGGTAGCATGCTGTTTGTTACAGTCAAATGCCAGTTTGGGCATATCCACAAACTATGGGAATCCCAACCCAAACACGGCCAGAAACCAATTGGAAATGTTTTAATTTCATCCGCAGTTCTACTTAGTGGATCAAGTTTTAGCAAAGTTTGTGATTTCTTAAATATTTAGAAATGTAAATCAATTGAAAAAAGCTCTCATTATGAGAACCAAAAAAAAATACCTATTCCAAGCCATTGATAGACAACGGAAACTAGAACAAGAAAATGTGATAGAAAACATGAAAAAAAAAACTGTTTGTATTGCTGGTGACGATCAGTCAGATAGCCCTGGCTAGAGTAAATATTGCATTTACTCTATGATGGATTTATCATCTAGCAAGATTTGTTCTTTTACTGTGGAACAAGTTACCCCAACCCTCACATCAGTTGGACTGGAAAAAAATCAGGTTTGAGAAAAACATGGAGTATCTATTTGAAGCTGGGGTAGATATACACATTCTTGTGACAGACAGACATGTTTCAATACGAAAGATCATGCGTGAAAAATATACTCGCACATCGAACACCAGTTTGATGTTTGGCTCCTTGCCAAGTCTGTTGGAAACAAGGTACTGACTTTCCTTTCAAGGACCCTTTGGACCCGGGATTTAAATTATTAAGGTTCAAATAGCCTGGCAGCTAATAGGTTCCCGTTTAAGGTCTGTTTTAAAATATAACATTTATTTGGTATTCTTTAAAATTTACGGGAAAATAGAAAGGAAAAAAATATAAAAGTTCCAGTGCTCTGGTGCTTGGTAACAGTAATTGTTCTGTTTGAGTGGTTATTACTGCTTATATTTGCAGTCTCTATCCTTTATATATCTATACAGCTCTGTCCTGAGGAATTGATCCAGCTATATTACCCTGCTTCAGTTTGACAGGAATATCTACAACTCTGTCCTGAGGTATAGATCTCTGCCAATCCTGCACCAGAGTGGATCGAGTCTATGTGGCTCTATCCCTTAATTCCTCTTAAAGGATTGAGCTTTAACTATTTGTCTCGGCAAGCCCAGTGTCTGCAGCGCACCGGGGGCCGGACTCCAAGCACACCGCACTGATCTAAAACCTAAACTTGCAGCTCCCATACATGTTAACCTACCCATCACTATCCTCACAACCATTTTCCTTTGGTTCGTCTCAGGGGGGGAACATAGAACAAAACCAAACGGCCTATCAGCCCCTTGGTGTACCAAGCCAGATCACTACCTCTCTGTCTCAGACCAACATGAGTGCAAAGGAGAGAGCCCCCCCTATTTCCCCCCTTTTTTTAGGACAACCAGGGGTACAGTTGAGGGACAGGGAAAAATGGGGTTACAGCAAGTAACTGAAATAATGTCAGAAATGGGTCCAGATGAGAAACAGATTATAAATATATCTACCCATATGATTACAACCTCACAACAGACACTTTTAAGTAAGGGCCTTACCTTTGCGCCAGTCCCTCAGTGCGACAAGTTCCTTTGGATCAAGGATATAAATCTTTTCGCCCGGAAATTATCTATTGAAAGAGAGTGAAGGGTATCAGATTATCCCGGATCCACCTTTCTCGACTCTAAAACCTAAATCGAGGATTACTCCAAATTTTACACAATTTCAAGAGATAGAAACTTTTGTACATCTTGTGACCCAAGATATAAAATCCCTAAAAATGAGGAAGGGTCACATAAACTCTAATTTGAGTAATCAGGAACATGAAGCCCTAGAGACCCTAAAGAAAAGTGGAAATATAATAATAAAACCGAGTGATAAGGGGGGTAACATAGTCATACAAGACAAAAATGACTACGTTGAGATGGTCTTAAGACTTCTTAGAGATAGGAAAACTTATAAAGTTTTGTCTCATGACCCCACAAAAGAATATATGAGTGAACTAAAAAATCTCCTCACAGATGCACTCCAGGCAAATATTATCTCCAAGGATGAATACCAGTATCTGTTTAATAAAAATCCTACTGTCTCCACATTCTATGCCTTACCAAAGGTGCATAAGAATAAGAAACCCATCCCTGGGAGACCAATAGTTTCAGGGAATGAAAACCTGACGCAAGCTCTGAGCGAATACGTTGATCAAATAATGAGACCCTTTGTGACCGCCTTGCCCTCATATATTAGGGACACTAAAGATTTACTTTTAAAAATCAATGATATCACTGTCACCCCTAATACTATTCTAGCAAGTCTAGATGTTGAGTCACTTTATAGTAATATTCAGCACTCCTTAGGAATACACGCGGTGGAATCTTATTTGAATACAAAAAGAAAAAATTTCCAAAAACATAATGAATTTGTTTTATTAGCACTTAGATTTATTTTGGAGCACAATTATTTTATGTTTCAGGAACACTTTTATCACCAAATAAATGGGACTGCGATGGGGACGTCATGTGCCCCGACGTATGCAAATTTATTTTTAGGGTGGTGGGAAAATAATTTTGTATTCACGGGTGAGATGTCGTCATATGTCTGCCACATTTTATTTTGGGGCAGATATATTGACGACATTCTCATATTATGGGATGGCGGTCACATTTTGTTTCAGGAATTCGCTCAGAGACTTAATAATAACAATATAGGGATGAGATACACCTTTGAGGTTCAGAATGAGGAGATAGTATTTCTTGATCTCAAAATAAAAAAATCAGAAGATGGTCATCTTGTTACTGAGGTCCACAGGAAAGTTACTGCAACGAATAGTTATTTACATTGGAATAGTTGGCATCCACTCCCCCTGAAAAGAGGAATACCAACAGGCCAATACCTGAGGGCACGCAGGAACTGCTCGGATGAAATGGCCCTTCGGGAGAGAGAGTGAAAAACTATTCCAGAGGTTTAAAAGGCTAGACCCCTGAAGAAAGCTTATAACAGAGCCAAAAGCCTGAATAGGGAAGATCTATTGAAAACAACAATCCACAAAAAAAGTGAAGTCATCAGGTGCATTGGAACTTATGATGGATATAATGATGAGATATGCCGTATAATTAAAAAATACTGGCACATAATACGATCTGATAGAGATCTAGGGATGGTTCTCACCCCATATCCATCTATAACATACAGAAGAGGTCCGAATTTAAAGGACCAGTTGGTCCATAGTCACCTGATGGAAGAAAAAACTCAACTTACCAATAAAAAGGAGAAGTATAAGGGGTCATCACCATGTGGGAACTGCTCCTTTTGCAAATACATACCTCGTATCAAGAGGTTTACGAACCCTGGAGACAAGAAAGAATATGAAATTAGGCAACTAATAACATGTAGAACACAAGGAGTTATATACATAGCTGCCTGTCCATGCCCGAAATTGTATGTGGGTAAAACCATACAAGAGCTGAGAATCTCTGGACATTTAAGCACCATTGAAACAGATAAAGACACTCCTCTGGCCAGACATGTTAAATACATACATGGTAACCAGAGTTGGATACTAAGATTCTGGGGAATAGAAAAAGTATCCATGGGACCAAGAGGAGGTAATCTAGACAAAAAACGGTTACAATGCGAAGCCCGTTGGATTGACAGATTAAATACGATGAGTCCTTATGGACTGAATGAAGGGTTTTCATTCACGGCATTCATCTAGTATTGAATTATATTTGTATATAAAAAGGAAACCTAGTAGACTTAATTATTAGTATACATATGTAAATGAATAAAAAAACAAGGAATAAAAGGAAGATTTTTAGAGAAAATTATTTCAGGCCAATTACCATCTCGGTCAGTATCACTTATAGGATTTCCAGAATGCAGTGTGCATGCCACAATCTATATTATATAAGAGTAAAGTGTATATTAATAGGTCAGAGTTGAGATCGGGATTATATGGGGGTACATTATATTAAGTACCATAGTAATAAGCTTGTGAAACTGAATGGATTGGTATATACTGAAGGATATAAAATTTAATATCTGAGATAACAGTAATAATATCTCCCTTGAATAGGATGTGATATCCTTATAAGTACATTGTATCCCCATGTTCTCCTTCCTTAGTCTCTTCCTCTCCTTTCCCTTCTCCTCTCCAGGAAAACAGCATGAGTTTACACCTACATGCTGCAGTTCTCCTTTCCCTTCTCCTCTCCAGGAAAACAGCAGTTCTCCCAATCCCTAAGTGAATAAAATGGATAATAAGTGCAACAATCCAGGAAAACTGCATTAATTTATACCTACATGCTGTAAGTCTCCTAAATCCCTATGTGAACAAAATGGATAATAAGTGCAATAAATTCCCTTAATATAATGTGGAGAGAATCAGAAGGTGATGAAATATGAATAAGAATACATGAGGTGAAAATACACCGTGTAAAATCTCCAACAATAGGGACATCAAATGCACCCAAAAATATAGATTTGGGAGAATCCTGTAAATCGACAGACTAACTGGCTGCACATGCGTAGGAGGAATCCCTCAGAAATATAATTAGAGTATGGACGCATGCGCCTCGATTTCAACCTGGTGAAATAAGTGGAGAGGATAAACGGATCTCAGGAATGACTGAGTGTGGACGCATGCGCATAGACATCTTTATCATGGGTTTCAGCAATTCACAAACTAAGTATGTAGGCATGCGCAGTAGGGATAAACTGTAGGTAGGCGATGTGGAGAGTTGTACGCATGCGCCTATACTTTGTGCTCATACGGAGAATCTACCTCAGTGAGACAGGTCCCGGAACGGAGAAGGTAAAGTTACAAGTTCACACGCAAGCGCACACTGGTTACTAAAACTGGTTAGTCTGTGACTGACTGTGTACCAAATGGATTTTTATTGGCCAACCTTTATGACTATCAACAGATCGCCGGCGAATCATAGGGGATATGGTTAGACAACGACCCACCCATATGATATATAAAGGTCAAACTACATGGCGATCTTGTTGTTAGTAGCTCCATAGCCCCTGAAGACGCCACATCGGTGGTGAAACATGTCAAAAAAGGGGGAGCTGCAAGTTTAGGTTTTAGATCAGTGCAGTGTGCTTGGAGTCCGGCCCCCGGTGCGCTGCAGACACTGGGCTTGCCGAGACAAATAGTTAAAGCTCAATCCTTTAAGAGAAATTAAGGGATAGAGCCACATAGACTCGATCCACTCTGGTGCAGGATTAGCAGAGATCTATACCTCAGGACAGAGTTGTAGATATTCCTGTCAAACTGAAGCAGGGTAATATAGCTGGATCAATTCCTCAGGACAGAGCTGTATAGATATATAAAGGATAGAGACTGCAAATATAAGTAGTAATAACAAATCAAACAGAACAATTACTGTTACCAAGCACCAGAGCACTGGAACTTTTATATTTTTTTCCTTTCTATTTTCCCGTAAATTTTAAAGAATACCAAATAAATGTTATATTTTAAAACAGACCTTAAACGGGAACCTATTAGCCGCCAGGCTATTTGAACCTTAATAAGGTACTGACTGCATCAAAAACCAGAACCGGGTCAATTTTAGGAGAATGGGTGCAAGCCATCAAAAACCACATGTGGTGGTGTGCCCGTACCTGTGGTGAGGATGCTGATGAACTTGTCACATGTTGGAAATCACTACTATTCCATATTACCAACGTTCATGAGTGGCCCACTGAGGAAAGTTGTAAGGCTTGCTTACACTTATCGCTTACTCCAGAACAAATAAATAATAATAAATGGCTTATCTCAGACTCTCCTGCAATGGATCAGCTGAAGAATATTGTACTGAACAAAGCACTTATTCGTGACCTCAAGCAAATTACCTGGTTCTGCCACACAGGGGACTTAGAAGTGTACCACAGTGTTTCTTTAAAGTACCCAGACAAAAATAATTCATTATTACATTGATGGAATAGTGGCAAGAACCCAGCTTGCTGCTCTGGACCATAATCGAAATGTTGAACGTTTACAGGCGGTGGTAATAAACAGCACCTCATACGGTCCACCATTTTGTGTTTTTACCAAGGGTCTTAGTACATTGCCACCCAGTACTGGACGTCCTTGCTCTTTATGCTTTTTATACAGCGGTCCTTCTTCAAACACTGGAGCATAAAGGCCCCCTTTTTAACTAAATTGGAAGTGGTGGAGCGGCCTGGCTCCTGCTCGTCGCCCAGGAGAATGTCGTCCTCGGTCTACTCCCCCCATCCACGGACAACAACAGGGATCCCAGAAAAGTTTTAAAGCCTTCTTTTTTTGCTCCTTCTCCTCCCCGCAGGCTCCATCCTCCTCTGACTCCTCTTCAGACTCCTGCTGATTTGTCTCAGATGGAGTAGCCCCCCCCTGGGAATTCATTCAGCATTGCGATTTCCTCATCTTCCTGCTCCTGCTCCTCGACGGCTTGATCAATGACACGACGCAATGCATGCTCCAGAAAGAAGGCATAATGTACAATGTCACTGATGGCGCACTGTCTGCGACTGACCAGTTTGGTGATCTAATCAAATGGCTGCAGAAGTCTGCATGCATCGCGCATGAGCAGCCACTGGCGCGGTAAAAAGAAACCAAGCTCCCCAGAACCTGTCCTGCCGCAGAGTTCGTACAGGTAGTCATTAACGGAACGTTTCTGCTGGAGCAGCCTATAAAGCATATACAAGGTGGAGTTCCAGCTCGTCGAGCAGTCACAAATCAGACATCTGACAAGCAAGTGGTGTCGCCGCTGAACGTCAGCAAGGCGAGCCATAGCTGTGTAAGATCTTCTAAAATGGGCAGTGATTTTCCTGGCCTGCCGCAAGATGTACTGGACTCCAGGGTATTTGGCAATGAATTGCTGCACGGCTAAGTTCAGGGCATGTGCCATGCACGCCACGTGTGTCAGTTTGCCCTGTTTCAGTGCGCTCAGCAGATTGGCACCATTGTCGCACACCACTTTACCAACTGTCAAATTGAGCGGGGTTAGCCACTGATCAGCCTGTGACAGCAGAGCTGAAAGCAGTGCAGGACTGGTGTGGCTCTTGGCTTCCAGGCACAACAGCCGTAGCACAGCATGGCAACGTCTCACCTGGCACATCAAATAGGTTCTGGGGAGCTGGGGGGTGCAGCGGAAGAGGCGGTAGCAGTGGAAAAGGAGGAGTCAGCTGAGGAAGAGACGGAGGATGGAGTAGGAGGAGGAGAAGAAGAGGCCGGCCTGCATGCAATCCGTGGCAGTAACACTAAATCCACCCGGGTGCCACGGGTTACATGCTTGATGGCCTTTAGAAGGTTCACCCAGTGGGCAGTAAAAGTTATGTACCTTCCCTGCCCGTGTTTGCTAGACCACATATCTGTGGTCAGATGTATCTTGGCACCAACACTGTGTGCCAGAGATACATTCACTTGCCGCTGAACATGGCCATATAGCTCTGGGATGCCCTTCTGGAAGAAATATTTCCTTCCGGGGACTTTCCATTGCGGTGTGCCAATGGCCACAAATTTTCTAAAGGACTCCAAGTCCACCAGCTTATATGGCAGTAGTTGGCGGGCTAGTAGTTCCAAAAAGCCGGCGGTCAGCCGTTGGGCAAAAGGGTTATCCTGCGTGATCCACTTTTTACGTTCGAACATTTGGGCCACGGAAGCCTGCTTTTTGTCAAATGAACACGAGGACGGCACGGTGGAGGAAAAATAGGAGGAGAGAGTAGAAGGAGAAGAGGCAGGACGTGGAGCGCCGGGAGTGTGGCTTTGTGGGTTCTGACGGTGTTGCTCCCAATGGGCTCGGTGATGGGAGGCCAGGTGGCTTCTTAAGGCGGTCATCCCTAGGTGAGTGTTGGGCTTACCGCGACTTATGCGTTGACAACATAGGCTGCAGATGGCAACACTAACATCAGCAGCTAACAAATGCTGCACATGCACTATATATAAATTATATTATAGGTATATCACACCCCTACTTCAATCAGTTTTTTGGGGGGGCAACTGGTATATCACAACAGTTGCAATTAGTTGTTCCAATATTGTTTGTCCCTCTGTATAGCTGCGGTATCTCAGCAGAACCGCACACAAATGCTGCACAATACAAATGCACTATATATAAATTATATTATAGGTATATAACACCCCTGCCTCAATCAGTTTTGGGGGGCAACTGGTATATCACACCAGTTGAAATTAGTTGTTCCAGTAGTGTTTGTCCCTCTGTATAGCTGCAGCAGAACCGCACACAAATGCTGCACATGCACTATACCAGGGGTGGCCAACCCGCGGCTCGCGAGCCGCATGCGGCTCATCGGACCTTTACTTGCGGCTCTCAGAGGAGCGCAGACCGCTCTACATATGCGGCTCGCAGAGGGGAGCGGGCCAGGGATGTCGCAGCTTTCAAAATATTAGCAGCACAGGGGAGAAGGAAGAAGAAAGCAGTCCCCTCCTCCCCCTGTGCTGCTGCCGCTGCCACCAATGAGAATGCGGAGGGGAAGAGGAGGGGAGGGGCTGCTTCCACTGCCACCAATGAAGTTATCTCACTCATTTATTCAAATACAGGAGGCGGGTTCTGGCTGCAGAATCATATAGCCCGCACCTGAGGGGTTAAGTGCCGGGGAACGCAGCATAGAGGCCAGGTGTCGGCTATGTGATTCTGCCGGCACCCGCCCCCTGTATCTGTATTAAAAGTTGTCATTGGTGGCGCAGTGCACCCCCCCCCCCCCCGTAATACATGCAGGCCCGCGCTCTGACCTGACGCTGTGCACGTCAGGTCACTATGGAGAGGTCGCCAGTCTTCAGAGCAGCGGCAGCAGAGGTAGGATAAGCCTCTTACACAGTTTTATTTTATTAAAGTACTGATCTGGGGTCTTATCTGACATGAGGGTAGTATGAGCTCAGATAAGACCCCCAAATCCTCATCAAACCCACAAAATAAGTCTCCCCAGTGCTCACATAAGACACTAAAAATCAGACACCCCATGCTCACATCTCTCCTATGTCAAATAGCCTCTGAGCATGGGGCGGTCATCTGATAATAAGGCGGTCATCTGAGCATGGGGCGTCATCTGAGCATGGGGCGTCATCTGAGCATGGGGTGTCATCTGAGCATGGGGTGTCATCTGAGCATGGGGTGTCATCTGATAATAAGGCGGTCATCTGAGCATGGGGCGTCATCTGAGCATGGGGTGTCATCTGAGCATGGGGTGTCATCTGAGCATGGGGCGTCATCTAAGCATGGGGCGTCATCTAAGCATGGGGCATCATCTAAGCATGGGGCGTCATCTGAGCATGGGGCGTCATTTGAGGATGGGGCGTCATTTGAGTATGGGGCGTCATTTGAGCATGGGGCGTCATTTGAGCATGGGGCGTCATTTGAGTATGGGGCGTTATTTGAGCATGGGGCGTCATCTGATAATAAGGCGGTCATCTGAGCATGGGGCGGTCATCTGAGCATGGGCGGTCATCTGAGCATGGGCGGTCATCTGAGCATGGGCGGTCATCTGAGCATGGGGTGTCATCTGAGAAATCTTGAAACACATTGTGAAAAACAAAGATTGCCAGAAGTCTCACTAAAGCTGTCTACACTACAGGTAGGAAAGGTGGTTTAAATGCACTTTTAAATGTTTGATAACTCAATTGCAGTAATACTGTCGTGTGCACGCATATTTGTGTAAACGGATAGCTTGTGGCTCCTGGCAGTCATACGATTTTTTTTTCTGGCTCTTTGTGTCTGTAAGGTTGGCCACCCCTGCACTATACAGTGGATATAAAAAGTCTACACACCCCTGTTAAAATGTCAGGTTTCTGATGTAAAAAAATGAGACAAAGATAAATAATTTCAGAACTTTTTCCACCTTTGTGACCTATAAACTGTACCACTCAATTGAAAAACAAACTGAAATCTATTAGGTGGAGGGAAGAATAAAAAAAAAACTAAAATAACTGGGGATGTAGCTGTGTTCAGAATTAAGCAATCACATTCAAAATCATGTTAAATAGGAGTCAGCATACACCTGCCATCATTTAAAATGCCCAGACATGTCCTCCAAGTAGGATATGTTGGCTAATCTCTCAATTTTACACCAGTATGAGGGTTAGTAAGACGGCAGAGTGCACCTATCTTTGTTTTTGTTATATTGCCTCTGATTAACCCCAAATAAAGTTCAGCTGCTTTAGTTGGTCTTTCCTGAAATTTTCGTAGTCACATCCCACAGCAAAAGCCATGGTCCACAGAGAGATTCCAAAGCATCAGAGGGATCTCATTGTTAAAAGGTGTCAGTCAGGAGAAGGGTACAAAATAATTTCCAAGGCATTAGATATACCATGGAACACAGTGAGGACAGTCATCATCAAGTGGAGAAAATATGGCACAACAGTGACATTACCAAGAACCGGACGTCCCTCCAAAACTGATGAAAAGACGAGAAGAAAACTTGTCTGGTAGGCTACCAAGAGGCCTACAGCAACATTATAGGGGCTGCAGGAATATCTGGCAAGTACTGGCTGTGTGGTACATGTGACAACAATCTCCCGTATTCTTCATATGTCTGGGCTATGGGGTAGAGTGGCAAGACGAAAGCCTTTTCTTACGAAGAAAAACATCCAAGCCAGGCTACATTTTGCAAAAACACATCTGAAGTCTCCCAAAAGCATGTGGGAAAAGGTGTTATGCTCTGATGAAACCAAGGTTGAACTTTTTGGCCATAATTTCAAAAGATATGTTTGGCCCAAAAACAACACTGCACATCACCAAAAAAATACCATACCCATAGTGAAGCATGGTGGTGGCAGCATCATGCTTTGGGGCTGTTTTTCTTCAGCTGGAACTGGGGCCTTAGTTAAGCTAGAGGGAATTATGAACAGTTCCAAATACCAGTCAATATTGGCACAAAACCTTCAGGCTTCTGCTAGAAAGCTGAACATGAAGAGGAACTTCATCTTTCAGCATGACAACGACCCAAAGCATACACCCAAATCAACAAAGGAATGGCTTCACCAGAAGAAGATTAAAGTTTTGGAATGGCCCAGCCAGAGCCCAGACCTGAATCCGATTGAAAATCTGTGGGGTTATCTGAAGATGGCTGTGCTCAGGAGATGCCCTCACAATCTGACCGATTTGGAGTGTTTTTGCAAAGAATAGTGGGCAAATCTGCCAAGTCAAAATGTGCTATGCTGACTCATATCCAAAAATACTGAGTGCTGTAATAAAATCAAAAGGTGCTTCAACAAAGTATTAGTTTAAGGGTGTGCACACTTTTGCAACCATATTATTTTATTTTATATTTTTTCTTCCCTCTACCTAAAAGATTTCAGTTTGTTTTTCAATTGAGTTTATAGGTCACATTAAAGGTGGAAAAATTTCTGAAATGATTTACCTTTGTCTCATTTTTTACATCACAGAAACCTGACATTTTAACAGGGGTGTGTAGACTTTTTATATTCACTGTATACAAATTATATTATAGGTATATCACACCCTTGCCTCAATCAGTTTTTGGGGGGGCAACAGGTATATCCTACTAGTTGCAATTAGTTGTTCCAATAGCGTTTGTCCCTCTGTATATCTGTGGTATCGCAGCAGAATCGCACACAACCGCTGCACAATACAAACGCACTATAATATACTTTCTATGTTAGAAAGTATATTATAAGTATATCACACCCCTCAGTATGTCACACCTATCGATAGCACACCTATACCAGTCCTTAAAAGGACTTTTGTGGCACTATTAGCTAGCGTTTGGTGTCTCTAACAGTCTGTCCCTGCTCCACACAGCAACCTCTCCCTACACTGGCAAAAGACTGAATGTAAAATGGCGGCCAGATCGGGTTTATTTATAGGGTAGGGGGTATGTCCATGTGCTGAAACGTCTCAATTGGGTGTCCTGTCCCACCTGATGGATGTGTCATGGGTCAAAGTTCGGCACAATGCAAAAGAATATGGTGCCGGTGGACATCGCCATATGTTCGCCTGTTCGGCGAACCGCGAACGAGCAAAGTTCGCCGTGAAACGACCGCCGGGCGAACCGCAAAGCCATCTCTAGATATAAATATATAAATCTGCAGGAGATGTTAAGGTGTGGAACAATACAGGTCTCCCCACAACAAGAGGATATAGTTAATAGGGTATTATAACTACCAATGCCAACATATTACATACATGCCATAAAGGTTTATAAGAAGCTCATCAATAGCCTCTAAAATCCCACCAAAACAACATCCCAGAATTGCAGTCACAGGCCATATAGTAGAAGCCAAATAGATTACACATTACCAAGCGTAATTTAAGAGAAGTTAAAACAACCAAAAATGGTGCACCCCCCTGTATAAATTAATAAATCAGTGAAAATTATTGTATAATCATGAGTGCATCATCCTGCTCTGTCAACTCAGCTCTACGCAGGACGGGTGGGCCGGTACACATTTATCGGGGCATTTATACCCTTGGAAACCTGCCTTGTGTACTTTAGTTATCCCTGGGAATCGATCTGTGTAGTGGGCTATTTTCTTCACCATTCTATCCATTGTTGCTGTGCCTTTTTCAGAGTAGGTCCCACTCAAAGAGGCGACCTTGGCGTGGTGAGTGGGCTTAAGCCTTTTGATCAAAATGTACACTAATGCCCTGTTGTATAGCATGCAGTATGGGGGGCTGTACACTTTAATATAGCGCTGAGTAGCGAGTTAGATCAAAGCATAGCATTGTGGATGTGCGATCCAGTTCTGTTCTTTACCCCCAGACAGTTATATTGGTGTTATATACCCTTTTTTTTTATTGTCTTCTTGTCCTAAGTGGCACTGTTTCCCATACGTACCCCCTGAGGAACCCTGTAGGGGTAAACGTGTTGGCGTAGAGGTAAACCCCTATATTAGGGTCTGTTTAGGGTATTTAGGGTAGGCATGATGATGGAGGGTTTCCACCATTAGGAGATTCATCCAGACTTTAGGGGTGAGCAATAGGGTTTATCCAGGGATAGATACCCCCACCCTTTGAACACTCCCCCAACTATGCCTAACTACCTTCCCCTATGGTGTTACCATATTTATGTTCTTCATCACTGACTGGGATATGTATTTGTATGTATATGACCTGATTTATGGGTCTTTTTAGAGGATCATAATAAATATCGACATTTTAGGGTCTTTTGTTATTTCAACGTAAAAAAATAAAATAAAAACGGTGTCAAAAAGCCATTTTTTGTCACCTTAAATTACAAAAAGTGTAATAGCAAGTGATCAAAAAGCCATATATACACCCAAAAATAGTGCCAATAAAACCGTCATCTCATCCCACAAAAAATGATACCCTACCTAAGACAGACAATCGCCCAGAAAATTTAAAAAAAACTATGGCTCTCAGACTATGGAGACACTAAAATGATTTTTTTTTGTTTCAAAAATGATATTATTGTGTAAAACATAAATAAAAAAATTAAAACAAAGTAGACATATTAGGTATCACCGTGTCCGTAAGAACCTGCTGTATAAAAATATCACATGACCTAACCCCTCAGGTGAAACCATATGGCATTCCTTTTCTACTGCGCCCTGCTGTGTGCCCGTACAGCTGTTTACGACCACATATGGGGTGTTTCTGTAAACTACAGAATCAGGGCAATAAACATTGAGGTTTTTTTGGCTGTTAACCCTTGCTTTGTTACTGGAAAAAAATTATTAAAATAGAAAATCTGCCAAAATAGTGAAATTCTGAAATTTCATCTCCATTTTCCATGAATTCTTGTGGAACACCGAAAGGGTTAACAAAGTTTGTAAAATCTGTTTTGAATACCTTGAGGGGTGTGGTTTCTAAAATTGGGTCACTTTTTGGAGTTTCTACTCTAGGGGTGCATCAGGGGGTCTTCAAATGTGACATGGCAGCTTAAAATTATCCTAGTGAAATCTGCCTTCCAAAAACCATATGGCATTCCTTTCCGTCTGCGCCCTGCCGTGTGCCTGTACAGCAGTTTACAACCACTTATGGGGTATTTCTGTAAACTACAGAATCAGGGAAATAAATATTGAGTTTTGTTTGGCTGTTAACCCTTGCTTTGTTACTGGAAAAAAATGATTAAAATGGAAAATCTGCCAAAAAAGTGAAATTCTGAAATGTCATCTCCATTTTCCATTAATTCTTGTGAAACACTTAAAGGGCTAACAAAGTTTATAAAATCAGTTTTGAATACCTTGAGGGGTGTATTTTCTAAAATGGGGTCATTTTTGGGTGTTTTCTATTATGTAAGCCTCACAAAGTGACTTCAGACCTGAACTGGTACTTGAAAAGTGGGTTTTGGAAATTTTCTTAAAAAAATTTCAAAATTTGCTTCTAAACTTTTAAGCCTTCTAACGTCCCCAAAAAATAAAATGGCCTTCACAAAATGATCCAAACATGAAGTAGATATATAAGGAATCTAAAGTAATAACAATTTTTTGAGGTATTACTATCTATTATAAAAGTAGAGTAATTAAAATTTGGAAATTGCTAATTTTTCAACATTTTGGGTAAATTTGGTATTTTTTTTATAAATAAAGTACAATATGTGACAAGAAAATAATCTCAGAATGGCTTGGATAAGTAAAAGCGTTTTAAAGTTATCACCACATAAACTGACACATGTAAGATTTGCAAAGAATGGCCTGGTCCTTAAGGTGAAAAATGACAGGGTCCTGAAGGAGTTAAAAAAACTCACCTTCCATTTGAGCGCCACAGCCATCTTTATTGAATATCTTGTGCAAAATCTCGTGAGGGGTGTCAAGATAGCAACTATGGCCTTTTCATGCTCATATGATTAAGGTGCGTATGTATTTTTTCTTTTTGAACATCATTTCAGTAGCGAAATAAATTTTCTCTGAAATTTAGATCAAAGTCCACTTCGGAAACTTTGATTAGCTCAACCCTAGCTAAGTGTATACCAGTGGCTCTCTGCTTTGGCTCATCGAGAATATTCCATTATGATTAAGCATAGCAAATGAGTTATTAGACTTTTGGTGGGTGTACACATCCTGATTGTCGGGCAGATTATGGGGGCAAATGTTCCTGCAAATGCTCGTTCCCGACAATCTGCCCATATAAAGGTGCAGCTGGTCACTCAATGAATGAGCAAAATGCTCGTTCATCAGGTGAAACAGTCATTTGTGTAGGCAAGTAAATTATTGTTTCTGGGCAGCAGATCATGCTGTCTTGACAGCACTCTGCTGCCCAGAAGCAATGCAGCTGTATGAGGATGAGTGACCACAATAGCTTCACCTCCAATGAACGAGCAGCAAGTTGGAACACTTCCTTTCCAATAACTGGCTACTGCTCGGGCTGTGTAAACCTGCCATTACCATGTACTTTAGATTTCTCCAAGACATTTCTCCTGTACTCAGTTACCACAGAATGGTCCTCACAAAGACCTTTGAAATGCATAAGAAGTAGAAAGTTACTAGGCTTTGATGGACTGCAAACTAAAGAAAATACATTATGGGGACACAAATTATGTATAGGAAGCCAACATTAAAAGGTAGAGGGGAATTAGGGTTAAGTGAAGAGCTTTGTGTTAAGAGGAAGTGAATAAAACCACAGAAAGCAATGATTTTCTGCTGTAATACATGGGCATAACATACACAACAATGTCACAACATAGAAATAATACACAAGACAATGTCATAGTGAAGAAATAAATAACTTAAAAAGAGTAAAAGAAATAAAAAGACAGTCATGTCACAATAGAGAAATATTGCATGTCATATCATGTCATAGTAAAGATATAGGGGGTCATTTACTATGCAGAAGTACACCTTAGGCATATTTCTGGTGCAGATTGCCATGCAAAGGTTATTTGTGCTGCTCATGGCAGGTCTAAAAAAGTGGGCGTGTTGTGGGTGAGGAAAGGGACGGGCCAGCAGGCTTGTCTAATTCATTATTTTCTGCGCCTGTTTTCTGTAAGCCAGCAAGGAATACGCCGACGTAAGCCAGCTGGATACGCAAAAGTTATGTAGACACAAAGCATCATCATGCACACAGAGGCCCCACAACATTGAAAAAAATACATATTCATGTAAAAGTTTAGGCATAATACATGAAATGTCATAGTAAAAAGATAAAGCAGTGATGTCACAGAACAGGAACGGTGCGAAAAGAGAATCCACAGTAGAGATAACACACTTAAAGGGAACCTGCCATCAACTTTATGCTGCCCATACTGACGCAGGGCAGTTTCTAGGTTATTTTACCAACAGGGCGGACATTAAAAAAGCGCCCCCCCCCCCCAAACATTAAATAACAATGACTTAACCAATGTTGCATAGCATACACAGAACAGAAAAGATTTTGCCTGCCCATGGCCTGTGCCTGGTATCGCAGCCTAGCTCAGTTCTGTTGAATGGAACTGAGTTACAATCAAATCCATATCTCATTACAGGTGAGGGTGGTGGAGTTTGTAATCATGGACAACCATTTTAGGTATTTTGGTCTTTATCTACAAAGTGCCTGGAGCAAAACTTATTCTAAAAACATTTTCTTACTGTGCAGCTGTAGTCCAGTTGGTGTAGTTCAGATGGTGCTGTCCAGATGGTGTAGTTCAGATGGTGCTGTCCAGATGGTGTAGTTCAGATGGTGCTGTCCAGATGGTGTAGTTCAGATGGTGCTGTCCAGATGGTGTAGTTCAGATGGTGCTGTCCAGATGGTGTAGTTCAGATGGTGCTGTCCAGATGGTGTAGTTCAGATGGTGCTGTCCAGATGGTGTAGTTCAGATGGTGCTGTCCAGATGGTGTAGTTCAGATGGTGTAGTTCAGATGGTGTAGTTCAGATGGTGCTGTCCAGATGGTGTAGTTCAGATGGTGCTGTCCAGATGGTGTAGTTCAGATGGTGCTGTCCAGATGGTGTAGTTCAGATGGTGCTGTCCAGATGGTGTAGTTAACTTGCTGCAGATCTGTGTGTTTCCACTTCTGATGCAGAACAAGCAAGAACCTGTGAATAAAAGAAAGATGACACTATGTAAAAATGCTTACCGTAGACTGAGTTTCAGCTACCACCCAACTCTCCTTTCCAGAAAAGATTTTGCCTGCCCATGGCCTGTGCCTGGTATCGCAGCCTAGCTCAGTTCTGTTGAATAGAACTGAGTTACAATCAAATCCATATCTCATTACAGGTGAGGGTGGTGGAGTTTGTAATCATGGACAACCATTTTAGGTATTTTGGTCTTTATCTACAAAGTGCCTGGAGCAAAACTTATTCTAAAGACATTTTCTTACTGTGCAGCTGTAGTCCAGTTGGTGTAGTTCAGATGGTGCTGTCCAGATGGTGCTGTCCAGATGGTGTAGTTCAGATGGTGCTATCCAGATGGTGCTGTCCAGATGGTGTAGTTCAGATGGTGTAGTTCAGATGGTGCTATCCAGATAGTGTAGTTCAGATGGTGCTGTCCAGATGGTGTAGTTCAGATGGTGTAGTTCAGATGGTGCTGTCCAGATGGTGTAGTTCAGATGGTGCTGTCCAGATGGTGTAGTTCAGATGGTGCTATCCAGATGGTGTAGTTCAGATGGTGCTGTCCAGATGGTGTAGTTCAGATGGTGCTGTCCAGATGGTGTAGTTCAGATGGTGTAGTTCAGATGGTGCTGTCCAGATGGTGTAGTTCAGATGGTGCTGTCCAGATGGTGTAGTTCAGATGGTGCTGTCCAGATGGTGTAGTTAACTTGCTGCAGATCTGTGTGTTTCCACTTCTGATGCAGAACAAGCAAGAACCTGTGAATAAAGGAAAGATGACACTATGTAAAAATGCTTACCGTGAATTTTTTTTCACTATCAAAACGCAAGAAAAGCTATACATATTGGGTTTCGCCGGATTCGTACTGACCTGTAGAATAAAACTAAATGGTCAGTTTTATCGCAAATCAAACGTCGTAATTTAGAAACCCGTAAAACTGTGGTGAAATTGCTTTTTTTTTGCAATTTCACCCCATTTGGAATTTTTTTCCCGCTTCCCACTACACCGTATGCATTATTAAATGATGGCGTTGGAAAGTACAACTTGTCCCGCAAAAAATAAGCCCTCATATGGCTATGTGAACGGAAAAATAAAAAAGTTATGGCTCTTGGAAGGCATAGAGCGCAAAACAAAAACGCAAAAATGAAATGAAAAAACCCTGTGTCCTTAAGGCGGTATGCTGCATAGCTGATATATATATATTTATTACTGACAATATACGTGTCAGCTATGCAGCATCCATGTGTATGTATATATATATATATATATATATATATATAAGAGAAATGGCGGCACTGGACAAAAGTGCTTAGGCGGGTGCAATGTTCAATGGGGACTGACCATAAGCCCCAAGATAATATGGAAAAACGAACTGCACTCTAAAAAATAAATCAAAAAAAGATCATTTATTGACCCATGCGGTGCAACGTTTCATCTCTGAACCTAGAGCCTTTCTCAAGCTTGAGAAAGGCTCTAGGTTCAGAGCCGAAACGTTGCACCAGAAGGGTCAATAAATGATCTTTTTTTGATTTATTTTTTGGAGTGCAGTTCGTTTTTCCATATTATATATATAGCAGGCTTATACAGCTGAATATGAATAGTACATATGTACAATTATGCTCAGCGCTGTAACTGTACATATAAATTATAATTATACTCAGTATATTATCTATAGTATCATCTGAGACTGAGTATAATTATATATACAGCAAAAGCACTGAGCATAATTATATATATGCACATGTACTATGCAGCTATATATAGGCCTGCCATACTGTCTGTTTTTAACTTAATACTTCTTTAACTGTACCTAACCTGCTGGGGGGCCTGGGCTAGCCTAGTGCCACTTCCTGACTGAATCTGCTGGTGGAGGACCGGAGGCTGAAATCCTGGAGGATTCTGTGCCAGTGCAGTGAGTGACTGAGCAGACAGACTGGAGAGACTAAGAAAATGGCATCCGCCTCGCTCTTCTGCTCCCGCCTGAAGTAATGGACGCACGCAGCAGCGCTGCCTATGACGTCACCCCGCACAGCGCACTGGTCTTGGGGCGTTCCGGACATGCTGCCAGGCCCTGCCCCTTACAGCTTACAGGACAGCCGAGCCTGCAGCCAGAGGCCCAGAACCATTAGCAATATGGAGCCGCAGCGTAGTAGCACTTTTAACTTTGCCTGCGCTGCGCTCCCAGCCAGTAAATAGATGCCCACGGGCCACGGCGCCCCCCTCTTCTTGCTGGAGACATGCGCCCCGTGCGGTTGCACCCCTCGCCCGGCTGTAGAAACGGCCCTGTACTGACGGCAGAATAAAGTAGAGACAGACGAGTTGATTTCAGCGGTCTGTCATTTATAAGTTAA
Source organism: Bufo bufo (assembly GCF_905171765.1). Lineage (NCBI taxonomy): Eukaryota > Metazoa > Chordata > Amphibia > Anura > Bufonidae > Bufo > Bufo bufo. The sequence continues at coordinate 195,604,290 of NC_053395.1, read as the reverse complement.
AAGTAAGCGTTTGCCAAGAACCAACATCACAATCATTGCAGACTGGGCCTGGAAAAGAGTCACGGCCACCTGAGAAGAGTCCTGGTTATTCATAAATTCCTGCTCTTCTGCCCACCTGCTGATGACTGACAGTCTAATACCTAGTTTTCTCCCTTTCTGTCTAGGAGAGAACTGCCAATCATCAGCAGATGGGCGGGAGAGCAGGAGATTAGGAATAACCAGGACTCTTCTCAAGTAGATTTGACTCTTTTCCAGGCCTGGGCTGCAATGATCATGATGCTGGTTATCAGCAATTTCTGTCACTATTTTATGCTGCCCCTCAGTGAGGTCACCATAAAGTCCATGACAGGTTCCCTTTAACATGGTAGAGAAAGCAATCATGGGGCACTGTATAGAGAATCACCTACTGCCATGAATCTCCAATCTCCTCTTGCTTGAAGATCTGGAGCAAAATCTCGCACGGCGCGAGATTACGTCACCATGCACGGGATTTCGGCCGAGATCTTCAATCAAGATGGAGGCTGGCAGCCCGTCACGAGCAAATGGAGGAGGTAAGTTTGAATTTTTTCATTTTTTACACTATTTCAGGTTGAATCGATTCACTTACACGAAGCACGAGGAAATTCGGCTTCTAGGCAAATCAAATTTATCCTGAAATTCGGATCGAACTCCACTTCGTGGGATTCGATTCGTTCATCTCTAGTTGTGATCTAGACAAGATATGATATTCATACATATTAATTTCATTGCATTTTCAATGTATTGCATATCAAAGCTTCACTGCAAAACAGACATCAGCCGCAATATCTACTCTTGCTAGGGCTTTTTTCCCCCTGCCTTTACATTCCAATCAAATGATGTTCTTTTATATGTTGTTGTACAAACATAATGTTTTTTTCTTTCTTATATCAATTAAATATGCACCCATTGCCCAATGGCCATTTAAGAAGAGGCAACTTTTGACTTGCAGTGGCTTAATTGGGTATATCCCGCATTTAATGCTTTTTAGACATTTTTAATAGTTCTGACTGGCTGACATAAAGTTACCAATTTAAGCCTTATTTGTATTCTGAAGCAGTATACAGTTATTTTATCCTGCACCGATTAACAACCACTCATGACATTAGCTAGTCATTTGTTCTAGCCGGGCGAAAAAAAAAAAAATGTCTTATGGGCTTACGGTATCTTCAATTAGTCGTAAGCAAAAGATTTTATACAGGAAAGCGAAAGGTAGCGAGAAAAAAATAAAATAAAAAATCTTTTAAATTAATTTGAAGACGCCTGGACTTGCAGAATGGTCGGCTTGTAACAGGGATATGCAAATGAGTCCAATTTAGCATCTTGTATTGAGCTAGAAACCATTGCTAAATGATCAGGATAGCCAGTCACAGATATTAAAATGAATTATATCTAATCTGAATTTTAGTCACGCTACATTAACTAATAGAAAGTTATTAACATTTCAAGAGAAAAAAAGCTTTTGCCTGCAAAATTAACAGTGGCTGGGATGTGACCTGTGAGCCATGCGGTGTGATCACTGTAATGACAGTGTAATGGCATATTTACATTAAAATCTCTGCAGCTAATATGTGATTCAGAATTGGACGTTAAGTCGAGGATTATTTAGTCTGGCCTGTTGGCCTTTCTCTAAGTAGTTTTTTTTTTTTACTTCAATACAAATCTGAAACTTTTCATTTCATGACTATTTATGTGGCTGGTTTCTATGGCTGTTTTTCCATCTTCATATTGAATACAGTGGTTCTATTTTTTCATCTTTTCTTTTCATTTTCATCCCCTTTGTTCAGTGCTGTTATAATTTTTACTGACGTTAGGTGACAGCTCTTTAAATACTGGTGAATTTAATAATTGTTACTAGGCTTTTGACAAGATTTTGTGAATCAGTCTTATGGCTTAATGTAAGTCAAACTTTTATAATTCCAGAATTCTGGAAGAGCACTAAATCTAGAAGTGATTAATAAAAATAATAAAAAAAATACTGTAACAACACTGATATAGATTTTTTTTTACTGATCCCTCCCATTGTGGACAGGCAGATCTTCATTAAAGGAGTGGAACTTATTGTGGCTGGTATACTATAGCAGATAGATCAATGGGGGAGAGCTGCTGCTGTAGCCAGGTGATTTACAGCCATTGACAGATCTTGTCTGAGATTTGTGAGTAGGAGGCAAATGACTGATATCAGATTCTTTTTGTAAAAGTAAATAAGCTGTTGTCCAAAAGGACACAAGCTGACTATCTGGTGCCCCCCCTATTGGATGACTGACCTACAAGGCAATATCTCTCACTTTAAATGGGCAGTTGGAAAAATGAATAGAGATATGGCTAAAACCAGTCTTTTCCATGAAAAAATAAAAAAACACCCATCTGCAGACAGTTTTTTTTGGGGTTGTTGCCCCTAGTCAAGGCAGAACGGAGTACTGGTTTGAGTGGCTGAGAGACCTTTTATGTGGGTTTCAGAAATTAAAGGCGATGTGAAGTGCAAAGATATTGATGACCTATACGCACCTGTTTGAAGGGTAGGGGCACGTACATGAGCCCTGTCTCTGCTTCAAAATTACCTGAGGATAGGCCATCAATATCTTTGCACTGCACCACCTCTTTAAAGGAGTTGTCCATGGAATGATAACCTTTCCTTAAGATATGTTATCATTATCACATTGGCAGTCCCAGCATCCCACCAATCAGCTGCTTTAGCGAGGCGCTGCAGACTCCTAGTAGCTTACCAAACACAGTATCCTACATAGTAAAGCGGATGTTCTTGGTATTGCAGATCAGCCCTATTCCCTTCAGTGCAGCTGAGCTGCAATTAGGCCATGTGAGTGATGCAAGGTGATGTCACATGGCCTAGGAAGAGGTTGTGGTGCTCATGCAGCGCCCGACCTCTTCTAACAGCTGATCGGCTGTCCCAGGTGTCGGACCCCCACCATCTGATATTGATGACCTAAGGATAGGTCATCAAAATATAATTTACCAGATAACCACTTTAAGTTTCTCCTTGGTGAGACTGGCAAATTATAATAGGAGATCTTATAGATTTGGCAATGCACACCATGTGATCGCAAACATATTGTCAAAATAGAAGTAGATATCAAAAGGGATTTGAAACTTTGGACATATTATAAATTGATCACATCATAGCTCCTTCAGCAACCTGTGAGAGAATCTGTCCAAAAATGTTGAAATAAAGCACATAGTGTTCCTACTGAGATAAATGGGCTATTCGTGTAATGTCCTGATGATATGCTAGGTTCTATAATGTGGTTAATAGATTAGGGTCGTGACAAGGGACCTCTCCCTATTAACTAAGTTCAGTGCACAAAAATGGGATCGGGGATGTGACTGCCAAGAAAGATGGCTTCTTGAGCTTTGTGCTCTGATTCAACGTCACCTGTACAGCAACTAAAACTTTGCAAACTGTCAACAAATATATTCTTGCGGTGAGCGAAACAATAAAGCAAATGCATAAGAGAGCCTTTGGTGTGCGCCGTGACACTGTTGCCACGCTTGCAGTTGCCTGTGGCAACATGTTGCTGTTATAGCATGCAGGGGCAGTGTCATGGCCTTTGATGTGTGCGCCGCGACATGGTTGTCACGCATGCTGTTGCCTGCGGGAACAAGTTTCTTTTTATGCTTGTGTGTGCACTTCCCCTTTAAGTTGTTTCCTCCTTCTGTCTGGTGGTCGTGGGGTTAATGTCTTCCTTGGTTTGGAACTGGGTGTGGTCTCTAGGCTCTATTTATCCTTGTGTTTTGAGCCTGAGATCGAGTTTTGTCTCCAGCCTTTGTGTGAGTGTTGATGTTCCTGGATTCCATCTGTCCATTCTTAGGACCATCCTAGTTGTACATCAATGTCTCCCCCTTGTTTCTATGTTCTATCCCCTACCCTTACCTGTTGTTGTGTTGGGTGTGGGTTTATGTTATGGGTGTGTGGTGATGTCTTGTTTGGTGTACTATGCCTAGCATGTTTGGTGTTATGCCTGGCATGGTTGCTAGACATCTCCTTGTATGTCTATGCCTCCGGAAGGGGGCCCCACTGGTTTCCCGGAGGGGTGAACCTAAAGTTTAGGAGCAGCCTTGCCTGGAGCCAGCTTGCATCCGGTGTTCGCAGGAGGTTCCAGGTTGTTTGGTTGTCGTTGTTCCATCTTTGCTGCGGCAGGTAAGTGTTTGTTGTTTTGGTGTGTTGTTGTTTTACCTGGTGCTTACCTGCCGTTCAGTTCCTGCTTTATCTATCTTTCTTCCATATGTTACTAGGCCACTGGAGACTCCAGTTCGTCTGTGTCCTTGAGGAACCAGTTGTCTCCTATTCCTGACCCCTATGCAAAGGACCGTTAGTGTCAGCAGTATCCAGGTTCCAGTGTATGAGCCCTCCCACCTTTAGGGGGTGCTCATACAGTCAGGGTAAGGATTAGGGTGGCTGTAGGAGGTGACCTGCGCCTTTTCCCTGTGTCCCAGCTTAGTAACAGCTCTCTTTATACGGTGGGGAGTTTCCCGCACTCCCCACCGTGACAAAAAAAAAAGAAGATAATCTTGGACTTTTTCCCACGTTCCTCGCTCTGTGCCTTCCTCATTGGAGCCCAAACCAGCCACAGACAGAGGTGAAGTGTCCTTCCCAACAGTGGCTCGGTTCCTCCCTCCATACATCGGGGAGAGAGCGGGGGAGACTCAGACACTGGGGTAGTTCTGCTCCATCCCAGCTATGCAACAGTTCTCCGAATGACAGCTGCCACGTTGGACCTGCTGAGCCAAGCATTATCCAGACTCCCTCCAGATTGCCTGCGAAGCAGAAGCATAGGATGAACGAACGACCCAGGGCAGAGAAAGAGGGTGAGAGGCTTATATTTCCTGCTATATCCACTACTAATACTGATATATTTGAATTGGCAGCAACAGTCACAGCGGTAACAGAAATCTCACTTAAGGCCATGTTGCAGGCCCTACACCATTCTCTTAATACAACTATGATGCAGCTTATTTCACCAGTGGCGGCTGCTGTTAAAGAAGCTGAGGCCCGTATTACTTATGTGGAAACTCAAATGGGGGAGCTGGTGTCATCTCAAAACAAGCTCATAGAGGCTCACTACGAACTTAACACTACAGTCCAGGCAGTAAGAGTGAAATTGGCAGACCTGGAAGACAGGTCCCGTTGCAATTATGCAAAACTGCGGAGAGTGGCAGAATCTATTACACCACAGGAACTGTTGTCGCATCTACAATCTATCATTAAGATCTTACTGCCACACTGTTCTCCCACGGATCTCACTACCGACCGGATCCACAGGGTGGCTAAGCCCAAACATCTGGCAGCCTCCGTACCTGGGGATGTGTTAGCCCGAGTGCACTTTTTCCACATAAAGGAACAATTGCTGCAAAGAATACTATACTAGTGTTGAGCGAGCACCAAAGTGCTTGTGTGCTCTGGCTGAACACATCGGTATGCTCGTGTGTTCTACCAAGCACAATAAAAGTCAATGGGAGAACCACAGGAACCCCTTGCTTGGAAGAGAAGAGGGTGTCTGGTTCATAAAAAAAGGTTAGAAATTGATGGAAACACCATCAAAATGGTTTGGAAACAGGCATTAAGAGGATAGCTGGATGAGTCTTAGACTCCGATTATGTACGACATACAATAGACAACCACACAAAGGCTATATGCCAAAAGCGAGGTATGTGCAAGCCATCAATCTATCCATGAGACCGATAACAGCCAGCATACCTTACAATGGCAGCCTTGTGCACTATAAGATATGCCAAACCAGCTCTCATCTGACTGAGAACCAGTAAATCTCAAAGTTATTTTATATCTGTTGGATGGCTTGGGTGGACCTTCACACCTAGATCAATATCATTAGGGTGACAAAAAGTTCTCTTATTGTCCTAACATAATATTTAATAACCTTTCTATACAGTTTTGTCATGTAAAAACTAAATTGCATAAACATTCAGCATATGGGAAATACATGCAAATGAGCAGAATCTGCCTTGTTTTTCAGCTGTCATAAGACTATGAAAACCAATAGATGGCGCTATTGAGTTATAAACAGCGCCATCTATTGGTTTCACAGTCTTATGACAAGAGTAGACTAAAAGTTTTGTCAGAAGACTATGAAACCAATAGATGGCGCTGTTCATAACTCAATAGATGTCTGTATATGCCCCAATAAAAGAGAACTCTTTGTATAACTTGCAATCTGACCCCTTTGCCTCACATCCATTGATAGCAGATATAACAACCTTTTTGCATAAAGTCCTTCTCCCCTCACTAACCAAGGAGCAATTGTACACCCTGAACCTAGATTTCAATGCATCTGAGATATCCACTTCTATCCAGGACCTTCCTTCAGGGAAATCACCGGGGACCTGATGGATTATCTAGTGAATATTACAAAGCATTCGCCCAACATCTGATCCAACCTTTGACACAGGTATGCCAGAGAGCTATTAAAGCACTTTACTCTGCATCTACAATGAGAGTGCTGGTCAATGGATCCCTGTCTGATGACTTACCCATTACAAATGGCAAACGTGGGGGGGGGGGGGTTATATTCATATTGTGCATAGAGCCACTGGCGACTCTTCTGAGAGCAGAATTAAAAGTGAAAGGAATAGAGATTGATGGTAAAAATCATACTATTTCTCTTATCCTTATCCTAACATTATCTGATCCTGAGCATTCTCTGGATAAGGCCGCATTCTCTGGATAAGGCCTTCAAGTGGATCAGGATTTTTGGACAGATCGCTTTATACAAACTAAATACCACTAAATCCCAAGCCATCCCTTATTTCCGTCTGCTTATACAGCTGATCAGTGGGGGTGCCGGGTGTCAGACCTCCGCCGATCTGATATTGATGACCAATCCTGAGGATAGGTCATCAATTAAAAAAAAGCCCGGACAGCCGTATATGGCTGTGTTTTTTTATATTTTTTTTATAAAACCTATTGTAGAAGAATGGGATTGGGTTCCAGGACAGGTGTGACTTCTCCCTATTAACTCATTTCACCGCACATGGAGGTGATTGGGTTAGATATATATATATAATTTTGAAATGTTATCTCACCCGGTATACCGTTATACGGCAGACAGAACTATGACAATTAACATAGTAGCGGCGTCAGAGTATTACACTTTGATATATGTGAGCCCAGCCTTATATCTAAATATATTCAAGCATCTTTTATTGTCTTATAAGCATTGACGATAATTGTACATGTACATGCTATACAACCAATCCTTTTCCATAGCCTTCTGGCCTTGCACTTATGCCGGATTATTATATTAGAAATGTTGAAACCCTATTAAACCCTATTCATAGATAGATTGTTGCTCGTGAAGACCTATTACTCTTAAAATCAACTTGTTAATTTTTTTCTTTCTTTCACCTTCGTTCCTTTTCTTTCAATACAAAAACAAAGTCAAAATGTTTGAAAATATGTAAGAGAATAGCTATAGCAAGAGAATAACACAAAGTATCGCCAGGCACACTGTGGCATCACAGCGCAAGAAAGCCATATAACCATTTTAAAATGTAGATATAACACATACTGTGTCAGAGTACTGAGGTATGCAGTCACAGAACAGGTACAGTGCAAAGGTGAAGTCACAATAAAAATAATACACACAAAAGGACATAGAAAACAGTCATGGTGGCTTTGACAAGATGATCCAAGTGATGGGACTGACCTATTAGACATGTTCATACAATACACAGACATCCAAAGTGAAAGCATTCAGTTAGTTCACCTGAACCTGTTTAAAACAACTCCTAGTTCCACGCCAAACTAAATTCTATCTATGTTCTTAGGTTGTCGAGCATGTTGATAAGCACAAACGGATGCAAGGGAGCCATGATCAGCTCCCTGTCCTGCCACTGAGTGCCAGTGGCACAATGACATCATTGTCGTACCACTTGCGTCATTCCACAGCCAAGGGCTGGCCTGTATCATTTGAAGACAACATGGGAATTGGAACTGGAAGGTAAGTTTGACATTATTGTTAGGGAACATTATGGGGCACTAAAACTTTTAGAGATAATATCTGTGTGTTAATTATATTTGTACTTTGGGTTGCATTGAGATTTTCATATGCCATTATCTGTATCATTATTTTCAGGGGAATGGCATGCATTAAGGAGAATTGTGTGTGGTAGTGCTTTCAGGGAGCACAATGTGTAGCAGCGTTTATTTTGAGCATGTAATTCAGTGTGTAATGCAATTATGTTCGGGGGGAAACAATGTGTGGCACTATAAGAAGTAACTATTTAGGCCACAACTGCAAAGAGAAAAAAATAACTCAGCAGCAAACTGTAAGAGATGAGTTATGTTTAGGAGAATTCATCATGGTGCTCTGGGCTGGATTAAGAAGAAACAGAAAGATAACGTCTCCACTTAAAGATGTTAAAGAGGACCTTTCACCAGAATAAAACATCGAAACTAACTATACAGACGCGTAGAGCGGCGCCCAGGGATCTCCCTGCACTTACTGTTATACCCGGCCGCCGCTCCGTTCTCCGGTTATAGCCTCCGGTATCTTCATAGTTAGGCTGGCGGCGTCTCATTCTCCCATGCTGTAGTGCTGGCCAATCGCAGCGCTCAGCTCATAGCCTGAGAGAAGAAAAAAAACTCTCAGGCTATGAGCTGAGCGCTGCGATTGGCCAGCGCTACAGCATGGGAGAAAGAAACATAGAAACATAGAATGTGTCGGCAGATAAGAACCATTTGGCCCATCTAGTCTGCCCAATATACTGAATACTATGGATTGCCCCCGGCCCTATCTTATATGAAGGATGGCCTTATGCCTATCCCATGCATGCTTAAACCCCTTCACTGTATTTGCAGCTACCACTTCTGCAGGAAGGCTATTCCATGCATCCACTACTCTCTCAGTAAAGTAATACTTCCTTATATTACTTTTAAACCTTTGCCCCTCTAATTTAAAACTGTGTCCTCTTGTGGTAGTTTTTCTTCTTTTAAATATGCTCTCTTCCTTTACCGAGTTGATTCCCTTTATGTATTTAAAAGTTTCTATCATATCCCCTCTGTCTCTTCTTTCTTCCAAGCTATACATATTAAGGTCCTTTAACCTTTCCTGGTAAGTTTTATCCTGCAATCCATGTACTAGTTTAGTAGCTCTTCTCTGAACTCTCTCTAGAGTATCTATATCCTTCTGGAGATATGGCCTCCAGTACTGCGCACAATACTCCAAGTGAGGTCTCACCAGTGTTCTGTACAGCGGCATAAGCACTTCACTCTTTCTACTGCTTATACCTCTCCCTATACATCCAAGCATTCTGCTGGCATTTCGTGCTGCTCTATTACATTGTCTTCCCACCTTTAAGTCTTCTGAAATAATTACTCCTAAATCCCTTTCCTCAGATACTGAGGTCAGGACTGTGTCAAATATTCTATATTCTGCCCTTGGGTTTTTACGCCCCAGGTGCATTATCTTGCACTTATCCACATTAAATTTCAGTTTCCAGAGTTCTGACCATTCTTCTAGTTTTCCTAAATCCTTTTCCATTTGGCGTTTCCCTCCAGGAACATCAACCCTGTTACATATCTTTGTGTCATCAGCAAAAAGACAAACCTTACCAGCGAGGCCTTTTGCAATATCACTTATGAAGAAAGAGACGCCGTCAGGTTCCCCTGGGTGGAGCCTAACTATGAAGATACCGGAGGCTATACCGGGCGAACGGAGCGGCGCCCGGGGATAACAGATCCCTGGACGCCGCTCTACATGTCTGTATAGTTAGTTTAGATGTTTTATTCTGGTGAAAGGTCCTCTTTAAATGTGAGTCCTGTGAATTTATTTGTAAATAATAACTTTGATTGCCTATTAATTTGTTTCATATATCGACCATTGTACTTGGTTTAATAATTTTGAAGGAAGGAACCATTCTATTCAGTGCACTATGCTGCAGGCACTCTACATGCTTATTATTGTCAGCAAAGAAGGGAAATTGTTAAAAATGTGAACCCTACTCATCCTCATAGTTATATTCTGATTGACACATTACTGGTTTACCTTGTCTAAACCATAAAAAAAGTGGAAGGGTAAAAATTTTGGTGTCAAAAAAGCCACCCAGTAGGTGGTGTAAAGTTGACAAAAATATATGCACAAAGTTATCATTCAGCATGGACCACTCCATATGGTATATGTTTAGACTGTCTACACTGTCTAAATATTGGACAGGATAAGTAATGTGCATCAATGTCACTCTGTATCAGGACAGGGCAAAGAACCTACAAGAATATAAAATGATTTTGTATGTGTTAGGTACAATATATAATTAATAGGAATAAGCAGGAACAATCAACAATCAAAATAAATGCAAAAATATATTACATTGCTGTCCTCCATTCAAATGAAGCATGCAGAACTAAGACAACTGAATGTTCAACATGCCTTTTATCATTTATTTTCAGTAACATTCAGGAAAATATGAATAAGCATTCTTAATACAATGAGCATTTATACCTCTTAAAATACTGTCTCACTAGAGACCATTCAAGTGAAAGCATGCATCTATCTGCAAGGACACAAGCATCTAATTAAATAAAAAGAAAAAATGTAATCAAACAAAAAGAATTATAATAGCACGCGTGAGCACGAACACAAGGTCATATTCCTGCCGTGTTTAGTCCGATGCTGCATCATAGAGCTTTAAATAAAATCATTTGTGGTATTTGAAAACTCTCCATGGAACATATGTCATTGCTTCATTTAAGACTATATATATATATATATATATATATATATATATTATTTTTTTATGTTTTTAAGTTATATTTATAACCACTGTCCATGTCAAGTTTCAATGTAGAGGTTTTTCTGTGTTGAAGGTAACTTAGTCAATACTTATTAAAATGAGCAATGGTAGGTTTTTGCAATGTTGCACTGGGGTTCCTTGGGTCCTCCAAAGAAGATGATTTTGTGGGCCTATTCCCTATATACACAGAAAATGCGCACTTTACTTTTATTTGTTTTTAAAACGTTGATATTATTAATTATTATAGCACACACATGACATTAAAAAGTTAAACAGTTTTGTTTTTAATTAGTCGAATTATGAGCAGACCACATTGGGAAGGACCTGCACTGGGGTTCCTTGGGTCCACTAAAGAAGATGATTTTGCGGGCCCATTCCCCATCTGTACAGAACGTGCAAACTGTACTTTTATCTGTTTTTAAAACTTTGATATTATAGCACACACATGACATTAATAAGTTAAAAAGTTTTGTTGTGAATCAATCCAATTATAAACAGACCGCATTGGGAAGGAACTCTACTTATAATAATCTGTAGAATATAGATAATTGTTTTTTTTTATCTCATATCCCCACTGTGCCGAGTCTCTCTTTATATATAAAAATTCTGTGTGATTATATGTTTTGAGTCCAAATGTTTAGCATTCAGATTTTATTTTGCAGCAGAACTGACCCCTTGCCGAGATACAGACAATTGTACATATGATACTATTAGCTAATTAGCGCTAGAACAATAAGCTATTTCCTTCTGTACTGCGGAACACGACAAACCATTCAGACACTGATCATTCATTCACAACAATGGATATATTTTACATTTTCTTTTTTATGAATGTCTTTGAACAGTTTGTAAAATGCCTGCCAGCCTTTATTCAAACAATTGCTTATACTTGAAAGTGTAAGAGCGTTCTTGCTTATTAGATTTTTTTTGGTTGCAGATTGTTTTCAGCTTTTATTGGAGCTTGTTTGATTTGTTTTTCTCACTCTTTAAAGGAATTGTCTCATCAGAAACAACCACTTACCGCACCATGACATACCTGCATGTCATGGATTGCTAAACTTTAAAAAGCATCTGTCAGCATGATTAAACCTATTAAACCAGGCACACAAATTGGTAGGGTTGATCATGCTGATAAACACAATACCTTTATTGTGAATATATGTGACCCTATTGCTAAGAAAAAACACATTTTTATTTATATGCTAATGATATAACTGGAGAACTGAGGAGCCTGCCAAAGCCCTTGTAGCACCCGTTTGTAACACCCATTCACATTCAGTTCCTTCCCCTTTTACCTGAAATAGTAGCACTAGACATTGTGTATAGCCATGTATTCTTGTGCCTGCAATCCCGGTCTCAGGGCTTGTTCTGTGTTTGGCAAGCACTGAGACCTGCCATCTATGACTATATCTGCACAAATCCATTGCTGAGATTTGCACAGATGACGGATCTCAGTGCTTGGAGAGCAACAGGAGAACAAAACAAGCACTGCCATCTGCCATCTGTGCTTGCGCTGTATCTCCTGATCTCAGTGAGTTAAATTATTATCATAGTAATGTGTTTTTCTCAGCAAAAAGCCTATCATGTTTATTTATTTTAATTCTTTTTTAGCATGATCAATGCTCCCAGGTTGTATGCCTAGTTTAAGTGGGTTGATCCTGCAGACAAAGGCACTTTATGGGACCAAATACATCATGATTAGAGATGAGTGAATTGAAGTTGCCGAAAATTCGATTTGCACCTAATCCAAATTTCCTCACGCTTCGTGGTAAAGAATCGCATCTTTTTCAAAGATGGCTGCTACACGTGTGAGGACATGGAGCAAGAAACACTGGGAAGGCGGAATCACCCATAATGCCATGCATGCAGCCAATCAGCAGCCAGCCCTGCGATGTCACAGCTGTATAAATAGCCTCAGCCATTTTGGATTCTGTCATTTTCCAGTGTACTTAGTGCAGGGAGAGACGTCAGCAGGCGCTAGGGACAGTGCTAGAAAAAACTTAATTGTGCTAAAAAAACTATTTACAAGTGCAGGGAAAGATTATTCAAGGTGTAGGGAAATGATAGGGAGGAATCATTCCACATCATTTATGTTGAACAGGGTAGTAGGGGAGATTACAGCCTGGGTAATAGGAACAATCCTATTACACCTTGTTGCACTGACTGGGGATCCAAATTGCCATTATACAGCTCTGTAATTCCAGCAAACCGTTCTTGTTATTGGGGTGCAAGTGCTGTTTGATACAGCCATTAACAGGGTTTATCACAAGGAAATATTTCTACGTCTTATTTGCCCTTGTGCGGTGCAGTTATATGTTCTAAAGCATTTTTTGGCTTTTATTAGTGGGAAAAAACGGGCTTATTAGCTGTTGTGTGGTGAAGTGCTAAAATTACATCACTTTTTGTCGTGCATTAGTCGCAAAACAAATATATATTTGCCTTTCAGTGGTGGAGTTATATGTTCTAAAGTCTTTTGTGGAGTGTATTAGTGGCAAAAGTAAAATATATTTGATGTTCAGCAGGTGCGTTATATGTTCTAAAGCCTTTTGTGGCATGTATTAGTGGCAAAAGTAAAATATATTTGCCAATCAGCTGTGCAGTTATATGTTCTAAAGCCTTTTGTGGCGTGTATAAGTGGAAAAATAAATATATATTTGCCATTCAGCGGCTGCCTGAGCTCCCAGTCTCAGCTAGCGGTCGTGTCTTGACCAGCAACCCAGTGGCTCTTGAATGGTTGACTCGAACTTCAACTTTGTCGCAAGTGACATCAGACACCCCCAGCCAAGAGTCAGTGGGTTTGTCAGACACAACTCTTAGTTGTCAAGGCCCGGGAGCATGCCCTGTGCTCTCAACTGTCCTCAACCTTCCTTTGTCCTTTTCTGTTCCCTCAGCCAGAGAAGTATTGTATGCTGTGGGTTCAGCTCCATTATACAGTGAGGACGAGCTACTAGAATACAGTCAGCAGCTACTGGCAAGCCAAGATGTGGAGGAGACATCCGCCGCTTCCTCCGGTAGGTGGGCAAGTAGTGATGAGGAGAGTGGCATGGGAGCTGGTGTTGCGAGCGGTCAGGCTCCTGACCCAGAGACTGTTGAGGAGGACTTCAGTGATGTGTACACAGTACTCAATGATGATGATGTAGCTGATCGCACTTGGGAGCCGGGTGACGAAGGGGCTTCATCATCATCGGGAGAAGAGGGCGGAAGCTTGCCTATGAGGCAGCAGCGGAGCCAGCAAGTTGCTAGCATGGCCGGGAGTCAGTAGGGTGGCAGTGGGAGGTTAGGAGCCAAACGTGCCCGGGGTAGACCACCCTCTTCACAGGAACCTACCTGTCCGGGAAGTAGCGGTACAGTCACTAGCGGAGGCAGCAGTGATAGCAGTCAGTCACTGCGTAGTGTTGGGGATAAAATCACCTACTCAGCGGTGTGGCAGTTTTTTGTTAAGCGCTGGAGGAGGTGAACATGGAAATATGTAAAATCTGTGGGCAGAAGGTGTAGCATGGCCAGGGTGCAAATGTTGGCACCACAGCCCTGCATCAACATATGCGGCAGCACTATAAAGTGGCCTGGGAGAAGTGGCCTGTGGTGGTCCAGCCTGCTGCAGCAACCGCTACATCACCCAGTGGCACGCACCAAAATTCAGGCAGTCAGGGCTCCACCACCTCAGACGAAGGAAGCTGTCTGTCCTTCCCATCATCTGCTGGTCCTGATGTTCCTGCTCCTCACCATTCTACTCTTCGTCAGTCATTCCGTCAGCAGTCGATCACAGAAGTGATTGCCAAGAGACAACAGTATGCGTGCACTCATCCAACAGCACAGAAGCTGAACGTGCTCCTGTCCAAGTTGCTGGTGCTGCAGTCATTCCCTTTCCAAGTGGTGGACTCTGCACCTTTCAGAGAACTGATGGCTTGTGCCGAGCCGAGTTGGAGATTCCATTCAAGTGTCATCTCTGTTTTGGATTTTTGGCATTAGCAATACTGATGGATTACTGACCAAACGCTGACCGAGTGAAGGTGGATGCTCAACAGACAGGATCCGTTTTTTTGGGGTTATTGTTCTGATGGATCAGAGAAAGGGCAAAAAAATCTGTGACGCCAACACAAACTTACTGCTGACACCCTCTCGACTCTGTTGGAGGGCTCTACTTGTATAAGCATTTAATAGAACAGGTTCTGTAGACATCTATGTGGAATCAGCTGACGACGGTGTAAAAGGAGTGCGCCTCTTCTTGGCGCTAACATCGACCTGTAAGGCTGAGTTCACACTTGAGTTATTTGCTCAGCTTTGGCACCGTAACTGCCCAAATAAGTGAAGTGTGCAGTGATTCTAAGAGCGATGCCTGTCATCTGCATGTCATACGGACTCACAGTATTATTTCACTACCAAAGCAGACTCCCTATGTGTGTTACTGCAAGACACAGTGTTCTACACCACTATAAAGGCTCTCTGCAGCCAGGAAATAGCAATTTTTTAACGTGATTCGCCACAAATAAATTCGGATCCCGGAAAATTCTGAGAACCAGCCAAATCAAATTTTTTTGATATTCGCTGATCTCTTACTGCCACAAGTTCCAACCCATAGAATAAAGGTTATTTTTACCGCATGCTAAAGCATGAGGAAGAAAATACAAAAAACAATCGGAGAATTACAGATTTTTTTGCATCCTCTTAGATAATAAAAGCTAATTATAATAGATCCAAAATCCGAATCCAAAATTTTGCTATTGTAAAACAAAAAGCAAAAAAAAAAACATAAGCCCTCATACATCTATCTCTACAGAAAAATAAAATTGCTAGGTCCCTATTCCTAAGGTCCTAAACAGACTAAACCATAAGAAACTAATGTGAGGCTTGTTTCCCAAAGCCCAAAAAATCAGCTGTCTGCTCTCAGATAGAGATGTCGCGAACATAGAATTTTCCGCGAATGTTCGCGAACGGGCGAACCGAGCAAACCGCCATAGACTTCAATAGACAGGCGAATTTTAAAACCCACAGGGACTCTTTCTGGCCACAATAGTTTCAAGGGGACTAACACCTGGACTGTGGCATGCCGGAGGGGGATCCATGGCAAAACTCCCATGGAAAATTACGTAGTTGACGCAGAGTGTGGTAAGTTGAATTCGCAATGCGATTAATATAACCTGCATTAATCGCATTGCAAATTCAACTTAGAGCTAAGTTCCTTATGGTTGTATTGCTAGAATTGACGAATATAACGAATATAGCACTATATTCTCAATCTTCGTTATATTCTAGCAATACAACCATCAGGAACCCAGCTCTAAGTTGAATTCGCAATGCGAGTAATATAACCTGTATTAATCGCATTGCGATTACAACTTAGTCAAATTTGTGACACTGCAGCTTCAGAATGAATCTAAGATGGATGCTGTGCTTGCTTTTTGATAGGAGGTGGGAGGGTCTGGGAGGGAGGGTATGCTGATTGGCTGGAATGTGTCTGCTGACTGTGAGGTACAGGGTTAAAGTTTGCTCAATGATGATGTATAGGGGGCGGACCGAACATCGCATATGTTCGCCCGCCGCGGCGAACGCGAACAAGATATGTTTGCCGGGAATTGTTCGCCGGCGAATAGTTCGGGACATCTCTACTCACAGACTCCTCCATCGTCAGGCAGGGGAAATTATACTTTTATTAGCAGAGACAGTGAACCTATACCAGAGACAGTGAACCTTTTTGGAGACCAAACTGCAACTCAAAACCCAGTGCTAACACGGCAATTTACACTGAATACTACATATAAATATGTATTTTATTGTTTAGCTATAATAGCCTGCCTACATTCAATTCGCTGTCTGTGCCGTTCATAGCGCGCCCTGCGTTGATGAATGGCATGAAAAGTCGTATTGGTACACCATAGACTTTTTCCAGGGTGTGGGTGCCCACAGAGAGGGCTCTAAGTGCCGCCTCTCTCACTCGTGCTATAAGTTCGCCACCACTGTCCTATACAATAAATTACAATCTGTGTCACTGTGAAAGACTGTTCTTAGGACCATAACAATGGACTTACTGAACAGACAGCCCTGGGGTCCTTGCTAAGTCCCCACGGCTGACTGCAGAGAGGTTCCCTCATATCCAATTACTGTATGTCACTGGGAAATTTGATAAACTGATCAAAGAGGGAAGTTCTCTTTGATCGTGGCATAGTCACAGGCTGTGGCGGTCAAGGGTTAAACGGTCGGGACTGGAGGTTCTAAAAATGCCATCCGTAGAGTGGAAGACTGCTACAAGAACAAGATCTGTTCTTAGTGCAGGAGTGCTCAATGAAGAGCTATTCTCCCTTTAGTTTAGTGACACCTAAAAATAAAGCAATGAGGTGTTAAAGAGTTAAGGGTGGACCTACACATATTTTGTATAGGTAGCAGATAGACTCTCTACTTCTTCTGGTTGGCCAACACTGATAGCAATTACAAATTTCCCTAACGGCGTGACACAGGAGAGTAATGTCCAAGAATTAGGATTGTGATTTTCTGTAACAACGTGCTCAGGCTTCTGTCCGCATTAACAATATAAATGAGAAATTTGTAGAGCTAATGGATAATGTTCATTAGCTCGCTATAGTTCCCTTTCTCTATCATGTACCTGGCAGTGGTATTTTCACAAAGTAGAGGACCGTTTCATTAGCTATAACTTTCTAATGGAGCACACGCTAGAAGAAAGCTAATATTTGTTTTAATGATTGATTTCAAATGGCATCATAAGATGTGATGAAAGAAAACAAGTCCAGTGGGGGAGGGGGAGATGTGCTATCACACATGGGTGATTACCCAGTGAGAGCAATGTATTTTCCGCAGCACTTGAACAATCTGTTTTACTCTTTTGCAGCTTGTACACATTTCAGTGCATTGAAAAAATATTCTGCACAGAATTAAATCATTTTTTTGCCTATTCCATTATGGCCATTCACTTTCTTTGTAAGATAGCTGGTAGATGTCTTCATCATTATTACAAGTGATCTACCATTTCGGTGAATGCTACAGTCTCAACTGCAGAAGTCAAATGGTGCAAACTGCAAAGACTACTTTAGTGAAGAGCTTATACATTAGCTTACTTCCAGGAGATGTTATGGTTCACATATAAGAGAGTAGCATCAGTGGACCCTCGTAGCCTGAATCTGATAGGTGCTGGCTAAACTAAGGAGTGGAATCTAAGATATTCCCTGGTTTTCATCCTTTAATTCTTGTACAGGAATCTGGACTTTGGAGCAGGGTATTCTCAGGTCACAATTCCAGGAGTAGTCCTGGATTGACAACTGTGGTGCTGGGATAGTAACGAGGTCAGGAACCAAGTTGGAGTTTGCAAACATGAAGGCAGACAAGAGGTTTCAGGAGTAGGAGTAATCCATAAGTGTAGTCATGGGTCAGCTAGAGGTTGGGATGGGAGGAACATGACCGTTCCTGATGAAGTACACAAGCAAGGTTAGAAACAAGCTGAGGGCAGAATTCAGGAAGCCCCGCAAGTATCAGGCAGACAAAAAAGGACACCTAGGCAAAGACAAGGTCAGGGACGAGAGGGTTCAATAATATCAGTACAGTATAATTCACAATAGTAAGTAGACAGGAGCCAGGAAAGGTTTGTGCTTTGATGTCCAGGCAATGACTATGATACCCAGTCGGGTCTAAATAGAAAGCCTTGATGATATCATAGATTTCATCTAGGAAAAAGCATCATCTTGTATAGAAACAGAGCACAAAAAGAGATAACACAGCTCTGCTAAAGCAGATGGAGACAACTTCACAGGAACCTGGAGAGGCACATAGCAGAAGAAAACTATAGGCTATACATCCGACATGCTCAACCTGCGTTTCTCCAGCTGTTGCAAAACTATAACTCCCATCATTCCCGGACAGCCTACAGTTATCAGCCTACAGAAGGGCCTGGTGGGAGTTGTAGTTTTACAACAGCTGGAGGGCTGCAGGTTGAGCATCCCTGCTATATATCTATAGGCAGCTACCGTTTAAGTCATTTCATAAAAGAGCTTGGAATCATGATTGGGGATATCAACCAAACCATATATACCCATGTATTGCTTGGGTGACAACCTAGCTATGTTTTAAGATGTTTTAATTGGTCAGACATTGAATTACAGGGTAGGCACCTATAGGTGTCACTAGAGAGACAGTTTTCTTCCAACTAAAGAAAAGCTAATTTTTTATGGGAATATTGCCTTTAAGACTCTTAACCTAGCTAGATATCCACAAGGAGAACCAATGTCTCCCATTTGAAGAGCATGAATAGGAATTCTCTAATATAATGCTACTATAAGAAACATGACCATCACTTGGGATGGCTCCAATTAGATATGAGCACATTTTTGAAAAATTTGATTCGGATGCTTCACCAAATTTATCCAAGAAATTTGCTTTGTTCCTTATTAATTCGTCACAAAACGCGTTAAATCAGCTATATCCCGGCCTGCATGGAGAGTGTATCTCGATGTACATCACTGTGCACTGCAGCAACATGCATAGCTAGTCCTTTCTGGTAGTGAAACAGTTACTATGACAGGCAGGTCTCATACACTATATAGAACAAGGCAGGTTAATCATCCAAATTTGAGAATCAAGGCCTAATGGAATTGTTTATCTATTAAACAAGGTGGACACCCCAATAACAGTAGAAGTAGACAGGTTATTCACCCCATTTGGGAATCAGGGCCCAAGATAATAGTTTTTCTATTAATCACTGTCGACACTGTTCAATTAGATAACTCTGTGCTTTTAAAGGGCTGTGACATCACAGGGGCTGGCTGGCTGCTGATTGGCTGGCTGCACAGCATTATGGGTGAGCTCACGTCCCTGGTCTTCTTACTTTCACTTTGTAACATGTGTAGCCTCCATTTTAGGAAAAAACTGATTCGTTACCACAAAGAGCAAGGAAATTCAGATTCGTTGTGAATCAAATTGTTCCTAAACTTCGTATCGAATTCCACTTCAGATGCTTCGATTTGCATAACACTAATATTATTCACCCTGGCAGCAAGATATCTCTAAAGCCTGGAACTTACCCCACAGAACTTGTCAGCAAATGACAGTCTGGCAAACACATTCAACACCATGATAAAGTAGATAGATAGTTCAGGGAAGAGGGTGTTATATATAGTAGGAGAGGAAAAGAAGCAAGATGGTGGGCTAGAAGGACTTAGGGACAAAGATGGTGATGATAGATGGTGATTTTCACGTAAGTTGCTTGATATGCTCTTGTGGTTTAGGGTTTGTTCACACAAGTTCCTGGTTAGTAGTATTGGGCGCGAATATTCGAATCGTGAATATTAATCGCGAATATCGGCACTTCGAGAATTTGCAAATATTTAGAATATAGTGATATATATTCGTAATTTTGAATATTCTAGATTTTTTTTTCATCAGTAACCTCTCTTCTTGCTTGTAGGCCAATGAGAAGGCTGCAATGTCTTTGAGCTTAGCAACATCCCTAGCAACCAATAGGAAAGTTGCTTCCCCTTACTATATAAAAACCTCCCCAGCAGCCATTTTCTACAGTTTTTTAAAGTCCTGAGAGAGAGACATCAGTGTCATTGCTGTGCTCTGTGCTTTCCACTCATTACATTAGATAGATAGTTAGATAGCTTATATATATATATAATACAGAGAGTTAGTGGGAGATAGTCAGTGTAGGTTATATCCTGATATAGTGTAGCTGTTGTAGTGCAGTGTTTTAGGTAGTGTGATAGGTTCTGCTGTCCATACATACATGCAGACCTGCTAAAATGTGAAGTTTCACGTATTGTGCCAAAATATTTGCTTCATTAGTGCCGATTAGTGCAACCGCAAAGATATTGGAGCACTCTATCTGCATATAAAGCCATTTTTAATGTTCGGCCGTGCCAACCATTTTCTCCAGTCTCAGGAAACTTCTAGCAGCTTGGAAAATGTAGCAAAAGTGACCCACGCCTGTATTTCGTGCACATTACGTGAATAGTACATCGCCGATTCTTTTGCAATCAAAAAAAATTATCTTAAATTTGCGGATTCGCAAATAGATGACGACTATCCGCACAAATATTCGTGAAATATCGCAAATTTGAATATAGCCCCTGCTGCTCATCACTACTGGTTAGACCATATGTGCACTGTTAACCTCACCCAGTCTACTTTGCTCATTTCTGTAGCAGTAATCTATGATATTACCACTGCCACACTAATATCATATTGGCTTTTTATATAAATGATTTTATGCTATAGTGCTAATGATGGGTTTATGCTTATTTACTGGTATATGTAATGTCACCAGCAGGTGGAGCTGTATGTCATTGCCATGTGTATATAAATGATATCGGATGGCGAGTTTAAAAAAGCCTCTAATGCCTGGAAGTTAACTCTCCTTTTGTACTTTTGATATGTTGGAGTAATGTTGTCTTTTACATTTTAAATTTGATTGCAGGTTTACTTTATTGTAAAACAAAAAAATATATATTTTTAGCAAATTGTGTCAAAAAGCACCACAAAACTGTGCATGGAATTACAAACTATGAGAGAATCTGTATTTTTGTTTAAAGTTGTCTCTGTCAAAGGGAGAGATACTAGGAGTTATAACTAGAGATGAGCGAAATATTGGAAAATTTGATTCGGCTGCTTCGTCCAATTTTACAAAAAAATTTGCTTTGTGACTAATTACTTAGTCACAAAGCGCGTTTCTTTGTAAAAAGAGGGTGCAATGACAGGGAGCGATAGTGCAGCTCCCTGTCACTGTACCCCTCCCCTCAGATGCCCCGTTTCATACATGATCGCGGCATCTCATAGCAATAATCAGAAGTAAAAAAATGTAATCATACTTGCCTCATCCATTTGCTCGTGACGGGCTGGCCGACACCATCTTGATTGAAGATCTGGCTCGAAATCTCACGCCGGCCCGTGATGACGTCATACGTCACTGCAGACGGGATTTCGTACGCGATCTTCAAGCAAGATGGATGAGGTAAGTATGTTTTTTTCTTTGTTTTTTTTTACACCATTTCAGATAAAATCATTTTGCTCTCACGAAGCATGAAGAAATTCTGCTTTGCTGTGAATTGAATTTATCCTGAAATTCGCTCAACACTAGTTATAACAGCAAAAGGAAAAGATAGACTGTATCCATTTTCTGTCAACTGAACATATAAAATATATATTTTAATATATAAATCTGTGTGAAATAATCATTTATAATACATTAGAAAAATTTGTATTTTTAATAGTGTATTGCTTCTATAAGTCTGCCTGTATGTTTTGTATCCTTTATGGCAAAACACCCACCAATGACGGTCGTCAAGAGAAGTTCATTCTAAAGGTTGTAAAATAAAATGATGTTTCGGCTTCTATGTCCTTATTTTGTTATTTGATTAAAAGGCTGACAAGGAACATAAATACATTATATCTATAGAGGCTGCAAATCACTCGGGGACTTTTACCTTGAGGACTGTGTGCGGTTTTGCCTTTAGTGTATTTTTAGTGAAGGAGAAGAAAATCAATTCCTTAGCAATCTACAACTGGTATTCCAGTGACAATGACACTATTAAATCTTCACTGAGAGTGTGATTTATCCAAGTGATTCACCTGCAGACTTCACATCTGGTAAAGTATAAGCTTCACCCAGATTCAAATATGGTGACCCTATGGCTACAATCCTCCGATAGCTTCATATATTGTTTTTTAAATGATTTGTACAAGGCCGCTGATTGAACAACAATGGTAAAATAAATTACAGCGCACAACATAATACACCAGCATTCATTTTGTTTCTAATTTGTTAGTTAAGACCAACTTAAAGGGTTTGTCCATTGAAGTGAATGAGAGTAGCATTGCAATAACCAGCTCCGTCTACTACACAATGGACAGAGCTGTGTATTCTACTATCGGAGCTACCCCAAAGCAGCTGACCAGACAGAGCCTGAACCCCACCAATCAGACGTTGATAGCCTACCCTAAACATAGGACACCAATAGTAAAATCATGGACAATCCCTTTAAAGGTATTTTTTCAGTTTTCTATACATCATTGTTTTAATACTTATATACTGTATAATTCTACACATATTTCATTTGTTTAGCCCTGTCGCTACCGGGCTGTACATGTACGGCACTGGAGCGAAGTGCAAACATGGTGTGCAGCAGCCGTCATGGCCGGAAAAATAAAAAAGTTATGGCTCAAGGAAGATAGGGAAGAAAAATGAAAATGCAAAAACGAAAAAACTTACAGTATCTGAAGGGTTACGGTCCACAATTTTTTACTCAAACAAATATGCATGTGGGGTAAAATTTGGGCAATTCATTAAAAGCCTTCTCAGCAGCGCCCCACTCATGTGAAAAATATGTGGAGTAATTTGACAATCAATAGAAATGTTAGAATGTTACATATGCCTACAGTCATACATGGTAAAGTTTGCAAAGGATCAACTAAAAAAATAAATATAAAAATGAAATGCCAGTACATTAAAAAAGCCTCTTATTATTATTATTTTTTTATTTTTTTTGTATTTTAAAGAAAACCTGAACATGGTGTCTGATCTGCTGAAATGCTAGTAAAAGTAACTTTACACAACATGGTGACATAACATTTAGGAATATTTTGATTCCTCTAAGGAATAGAAAAAATGTACACAGTGATGTCATAATAGTGGGATAATGCTCACAGTAAAGTTACAGCACTGGGATAATGCACACAGTAATGTCACAGGACAGGTAATAATCTATACAGTGATGTTACAGCACAGAAATCATACAAACAGGTCAAGGGGAATGGATAATGCACACCATTACACCTTGATCACATATTATTGCACAGCCATAACGCACCCTTCTCATGTACACAGTGACATCACAGCATGGGAAAGAAAAATGTAATGATGTCACCCTGTATGCTCAATGAACAATACAGGGACAATGCAGTGATGTTACACCCATAGTCATCGCTTAGGGTGAGTTCACACTAGCGTTAGGGATTCCGTTATGGCTTTCCGTGAAAATAACCGAATGCCCAGATAGAATTCAAAACGGAAGCCATTACAAGGCATTCCGTTTGCTTTCTGTCCAAATAGAAGTCTATGGACTTTGTTTTCAGTCTTCCATAACGGGACCGAGAGGAATCCGTTTTGAATCTTATAGACTTCTATTAGGACAGAAAGCAAACTGAATGCCTTTTAAAGGCTTCCGTTTTGCATTCCGTTATAATACAAGTCTCTAGGCAGAAGAACGGATCCGTCCTTCCGTCTTATGGATTCCGTTATTTTCCATTATAACCATGTTATAACGGAAAGCCATAACGAAATCCCTAACGCTAGTGTGAACCCACCCTTACTGCGCTAATTTCTGAGTTAAGATGCTGGACCCCATAGCAACTACATGGTGGTAGCTACACCCATGCTGATGTGCAAATTTACCCCCCCCCCCCCATTTAATTGGGAACCAATCACAATTCTTGGGGGAGCGCAAATCTCCATTTCTGGTATTCGACTCTTTTACAGCTGCATTTTATATTCACAGTTTGAATCCGCCTTAGCAATTACATAGTAAGTAAACCTAAAATACAATAAGCATGCTATCTGTTTTACAGCAGCTCATAAAATCAATCACGTTACGCATAAATCTGCATCGCGCAGTGTTCGGCAAGTGAGCAGCAGGATTTCCCATCCTAGCTTACAGAAAACAGGAGGTAGCTGCTTGCAAGGAGCCGGGTTTTAATATGATTGGACTATAACAGACAATCTATTTGGAGCATGCTCTAGGGAGCTTATAAACAAATGTTGAGTAATTTCAGCCAGCAGTAATTACCCTTGCAGCTGACAAGGGTAGCATGATACTCTCTCCTTCACCTTCAGCCTAGTCCAGAAGGCATTGTACACAACGGCACTTACTTCTAATTATTTCTACAGTTGTAGGGATAAAGACCAAAGCTTGTTATTATAAACCATTTTAGCACTGTTTTAAAAGCTTGTTTATTGGGACAATTAAAACCCATAACAGTTACTGTTCTTACAGGATTTCTTTCCCGGGAATGTGATATTAAGCAGAATTTCACACTTCTGCGCCCTATGAATAAGGGCTACATAAGTATCTAGGATTTTTTTTTCTACACACTGAAGTCACAACATTTTTTCAACTTTTTGTAAACTTTGCAAAGAAAAGGGGGAAGAAATCTGAGCCGTCTTAGTCGGTGAAACAGAGCACCATAAGCACTGAGATTATTGTTATTTGTATTGTCTAGTCTGCTGGTTCTGGGTCAGCCATAGCCTTGTTACAGGATGGTCAGATAAAGAAATAAAAAGCAAGTTTAACACTTAATGCAACAACTAATACTAGCAAAAGCCACAAAAGTCATAGCTTACTTTAACCCTTTTACTATGATCACAATGGTACATTTGGAGTTATTTGTACTCACCTTGTTGAATAGTCTATGCAGCAGATTACAGCATTTGACATACATTATATATCATTCCTTCCATTTTCTATTGGCACAATATATCCCAAGATTTGTGACTCCTAGGTGGCCACCTTTAAAAACCCAAAAAGAAAAAAAAGAATGATATTTTATTGTGTCACGAGATGTCTGTCCTATAAGTGTGTATGTGCGGCCACCCAGTGGTTGTGTTGAAAATAGCAGTTTCTCTAGAGCTTTGCTATAGTGTTGAGATATTGGGGGACATTTACTAAGCATGCTGCGCCAGAATTCTGGCGTAAAATGCACCAAAAAGAATGTCATTTTCATTTGCGCAAAAATATATCAACTATTTTGTCCTGAGTTTCCACCATAAAGAATGCATCATGCCAGAAATGAGTTATAAATGTTAAAGTGGGCAGGGCTATCTTATTGTTGCGGACAAATGAGACAGCTTATGTGGTGGTGTTTTGTGTAAAAAGTCACATTTATGGCATAAAGATCTGACTTTTTGTCAAAAAGTCACATTTATGAAAAGAAAAACTAACTTGTCGTTGGAACAAGTGATAGGTAAGTATTCAAACAGGATTATATAAATGAGCTAAACAGCTGGGTTTTGTCAGTAAATTGTCATTCAACAAAAACAAAATAACAAAAATGTCCGGAGTCTGAGACAAAAGTCGCAAGTTACCACAGGAAATGTCGCAAATATGTTTCAAAAGTCTCAAATATGTTTCAAAAGTTTCAAGTATGATCTGGGCAGGGGTGGCGGCAATGGCACATTTCAATTTATAAAAGTCGCATTTTAGTGTTATTAGATTGTGTTGATCAAGCACCATAGTGCTCGGTTGCTCGGGCCGAACACCTCGGGATGGTCGGGTGCTCTATCGAGCACCGGAGCACAATGGAAGTCAATGGGAGAACCCGAGCATTAAACCAGGCACCCCCTGCTCTGAAGAGGGGAGGGTGTCTGGTTTATACGAAAAGTTCCTAAATTGATGGAAACACCACTGAAATGGTAACAGCGTGGGGTTGATGTCTGGATGCATCTTGGACTCCCAGGTCGCTGCTGGGAACGATGTTGTCCGAGTAGTACGCCACTTTTACAGGCTGACAATAATATGCACTAAACCGAAGATTTTAGGAAACATTCTTTCCTGTATATTTACTTTTTTTTAAGTGCAAGTGCTGCTAAAAATTACAAGGTAGAGGCACTCCAATACAACCTGTATATCACATAAAGGAGGGCCTCATTCGCATTGTGGTACAATTGTTCAGGTAGTGGGACTCCTGCACTCATAAAGCCTATGCATTAAGTGAAAGGGCTGCCAAAAATTACAAGGAACCGACACTCCAATACACCCTTTATTACACATAAAGAAGGGCATCATACACCCTTGAAAAATTTTGATTGATGGCCTGCTGGTGAGCTGACCCTGTAAAAGATTGTACGTGAAGGCTTGCTGGTGAGCTAACCCTCTAAAAAATTATACAGTCAGGTCCTTAATATTGGGACATCGACACAATTCTAACATTTTTGGCTCTATACACCACCACAATGGATTTGAAATTAAACAAACAAGATGTGCTTTAACTGCAGACTGTCAGCTTTATTTGAGGGTATTTACATCCAAATCAGGTGAACAGTGTAGGAATTACAACAGTTTGCATATGTGCCTCCCATTTGTTAAGGTACAAAAAGTAATGGGACAATTGGCTTCTCAGCTGTTCCATGGCCAGGTGTGTGTTATTCCCTGATTATCCCATTTACAATGTGCAGATAAAAGGTCCAGAGTTCATTTCAAGTGCACTATTTGCATTTGGAATCTGTTGCTGTCAGCTCTCAAAATGAAATCCAAAGAGCTGTCACTATCAGTGAAGCAAGCCATCATTAGGCTGAAAAAACAAAACAAACCCATCAGAGAGATAGCAAAAACATTAGGTTTGGCCAAAACAACTGTTTGGAACATTCTTAAAAAGAAGGAACGCAGCGGTGAGCTCAGCAACACCAAAAGACCCGGAAGACCACGGAAAACAACCTTGGTGAATGACCGAAGAATTCTTTCCCTGGTGACGAAAACACCCTTCACAACAGTTGGCCAGATCAAAAACACTCTCCAGGAGGTAGGTGTATGTGTGTCAAAGTCAACAATCAAGAGAAGACTTCACCAGAGTGAATACAGAGGGTTCACCACAAGATGTAAACCATTGGTGAGCCTCAAAAACAGGAAGGTCAGATTAGAGTTTGTCAAACGACATCTAAAAAAAAAGCCTTCACAGTTCTGGAACAACATCCTATGGACAGATGAGACCAAGATCAACTTGTACCAGAGTGATGGGAAGAGAAGAGTATGGAGAAGGAAAGGAACTGCTCATGATCCTAAGCATACCACTTCATCAGTGAAGCATGGTGGTGGTAGTGTCATGGCGTGGGCATGTATGGCTGCCAATGGAACTAGTTCTCTTGTATTTATTGATGATGTGACTGCTGACAAAAGCAGCAGGATGAATTCTGAAGTGTTTCGGGCAATATTATCTGCTCATATTCAGCCAAATGCTTCAGAACTCATTGGATGGCGCTTCACAGTGCAGATTGACAATAACCCAAAGCATACTGCAAATTAAACCAAAGAGTTTTTTAAGGGAAAGAAGTGAAATGTTATGCAATGGCCAAGTCAATCACCTGACCTGAATCCGATTGAGCATGCATTTCACTTGCTGAAGACAAAACTGAAGGGAAAATGCCCCAAGAGCAAGCAGGAACTGAAGACAGTGGCAGTAGAGGCCTGGCAGAGCATCACGAGGGATGAAACCCAGCGTCTAGTCATGTCTATGTGTTTCAGACTTCAGGCTGTAATTGACTGCAAAGGATTTGCAACCAAGTATTAAAAAGTGAAAGTTTGATTTATGATTATTATTCTGTCCCATTACTTTTGGTCCCTTAACAAGTGGGAGGCACATATGCAAACTGTTGTAATTCCTACACTGTTCACCTGATTTGGATGTAAATACCCTCAAATTAAAGCTGACAGTCGGTAGTTAAAGCACATCTCGTTTAATTTCAAATCCATTGTGGTTGTGTATAGAGCCACAAATGTTAGAACTGTGTCAATGTCCCAATATTTATGGACCTGACTGTATGTGAGGGCCTGCAGATGAGCTGACCCTGTAAAAGATATTAGGTGCGGGCCTGCAGGTGAGCTGACCCTGTAAAAGATATTTGGTGAAGGCCTGCAGGTGAGCTGACTTTGTAAAAGATTGTAGGTGAAGGCTAGCGATGAGTGGCAGGGGCAATATTGGAATTTGCGATCCGAAGGCAGATGGTTGTAACACGTCCCAAATTTTGCTATGCATAAGTATGCCTAAATTAATAAAGCACTTAGAAAGCACTGAATAATTTTTAACAGAACGAGTTTTACTCCAACAATTACCTGATCTACATCAAAGTTTGCATAGTAAACAGTGTATGAAAATGTAATGGAATAACAAAATTTCAAAAAGTTTTGTTTTTCAGTTTAAAAGTCTTACTTGAGCAAGGCCCAGTACTGTTAAAAGTGCTTCAGGCATCTGCTTTTGCGTTTGTGAATGGTCATATTTTCCCGTTCCAAAAACCAGCAGTAGTCCCCCATCATGTTGGAATTCCAGCGGCCTTGATACCTGTTCTTCATTGTAGAAATATCTTTATAAAACCGCTATCCATGTTCGTCACTTACATGTCTCAAATTGGGTGGGAAAAAGTCAAGATGGGAATGTAAAAAATGCACTTTTAATGACATTCGGCAGCCAAGTTGTTCATATGCTGTAAGCATGTTGTCTACTAATTCAGCATAGTTTGCAGGTCGTCTGTTCCCAAGGAAGTTCTGCACTACTAGCACAAATGCATCTCAAGCTGCAAGATGCACTCGCTTTGTCAGATTCTTGCGCTGATCATAAATAGTGTGTTTGCTACATATGTAGCAGAAATTATCTGGATCGTTAACACATTTGCGTTTATCCATCTTAAGTTTCAAAACTGATAGCACTATAAAAGATTCCTTTATCAAAATCTGTCCAGCTTGCCTTATGTACTTACTGCTGACATCAGCCTGAGTGCGTCCAAACAGGTCTGGACATGTCCATTGGAATATCTTCAATATAATGCATTTATATTATAACTGAATAGGCTTTGCATGTATAACTTAAAAGCTAGATGTGTCAGGCAAATTCCAAGTTCATATTTGCAATCAGCGCGCTCATTTTAGTATAAATCACATATTTTTCTCTCAGTAGCAAAATCATTGTTGCGCTGTGTTATAAAAATGAACAAGGCCTGGATTGACCATGACTTCTCGACTCCACCAAAGGAAAGCGGCTGAACATAAAGGCACTTTAAATGTGTTTTTTTTAATGTACTGAATGCACTGTATTCCCATGCACCCAAGGGTATATGGTTGAATCTTCCTTTTCTCATCCTCCTCCTCCTCTTCCATCATATCAACATGCTTATTCGTCGCATTTAATGCCCTCGCATATATGTAATAATAGCAAAGACAGTTGCACTCTGCGGTCTTACTAAACTCTCAAACTGATGTTAAAATTGAGAGATTAGCCAACATGTCCTACTGTGGAGGACATGTCTGAGCCCAAGCACCGCGCCAAGGTTTCTCAAGTAGCTCAAGTAGTTTGTTTGTATATAGAGATGGCTGGAGGTGTATAAACTCCAATTTAAATGTGCCTGTTTTCCATCCACAGGCTACATTTAGGTGCACCTGTGAGGCCTGGGTCATATCAGCCAGTCTTGAGTGGGACTCGCAGACTGCTCCCCCCTCCCATTGCTAGTATGGCTTCATGCTGGAGGTAACTGGTAAATTGTCTGTGAGTCGGACCTCACGCTCCTGTAATTCGCCCACTGGCCCCTCATATTGACTATACGGCACAGGTAGGTGAATGTTAGGACCCAAGCTACCTATAGTAGGACATGTTGGCTAATCTCTCAATTTTAACATCAGTTTGAGGGTTTAGTAAGACCGCAGAGTGCACCTGTCATTGCTATTATTATATTGTTATATTGGTTATCACATCCACATCATTGCTATCTTGTGTAGGATGTTTATTGTGGTACTTGTGGTCCACTGTATACATTTTTGCTGGGGATCGACATTTACAACGGGCCACAAGTGCATGATTTTCTCGCCTGTTTATACAGTTGCAAGAAAAAGTATGTGAACCCTTTGGAATTAAATGTATTTCTGCACAAATTGGTCATAAAATGTGATCTGATCTTTATCTAAGTCACAACAATAGACATTCACAGTCTGCTTAAACTAATAACACACAAAGAATTAAATGTTACCATGTTTTTATTGAACACACCATGTAAACATTCACAGTGCAGGTGGAAAAAGTATGTGAACACTAGGATTTAATAACTGGTTGAACCTCCTTTGGCAGCAATAACTTCAACCAAACATTTCCTGTAGATGCAGATCAGATGTGCACAACGGTCAGGAGTAATTCTTGACCATTCCTCTTTACAGAACTGTTTCAGTTCAGCAATATTCTTGGGATGTCTGGTGTGAATCGCTTTCTTGAGGTCATGCCACAGCATCTCAATCGGGTTGAGGTCAGGACTCTGACTGGGCCACTCCAGAAGGCGTATCTTCCTCTGTTTAAGCCATTCTGTTGTTGATTTACTTCTATGCTTTGGGTCGTTGTCCTGTTCCAACACCCATCTTCTGTTGAGCTTCAGCTGGTGGACAGATGGCCTTAAGTTCTCCTGCAAAATGTCTTGATAAACTTGGGAATTCATTTTTCCTTCGATAATAGCAATCCGTCCAGGCCCTGACGCAGCAAAGCAGCCCCAAACCATGATGCCCCCACCACCATACTTCACAGTTGGGATGAGGTTTTGATGTTGGTGTGCTGTGCCTCTTTCTCCACACATAGTGTTGTGTGTTTCTTCCAAACAACTCAACTTTGGTTTCATCTGTCCACAGAATATTTTGCCAGTACTGCTGTGGAACATCCAGGTGCTCTTGTGCAAACTGTAAACGTGCAGCAATGTTTTTTTGGACAGCAGTGGCTTCCTCTGTGGTATCCTCCCATGAAATCCATTCTTGTTTAGTGTTTTACGTATCGTAGATTCGCTAACAGGGATGTTAGCATATCCCAGAGACTTTTGTAAGTCTTTAGCTGACACTCTAGGATTCTTCATCACCTCATTGAGCAGTCTGTGCTGTGCTCTTGCAGTCATCTTTACAGGACGGCCACTCCTAGGGAGAGTAGCAGCAGTGGTGAACTTTCTCCATTTATAGACAATTTGTCTTACCATGGACTGATGAACAGCAAGATACTTGGAGATACTTTTATAACCTTTTCCAGCTTTATGCAAGTCAATAATTCTTAATCGTAGGTCTTCTGAGAGCTCTTTTGTGCGAGGCATCATTCACATTAGGCAATGCTTCTTGTGAAAAGCAAACCCAGAACTGGTGTGTGTTTTTATGGTGCAGGGCAGCTGTAACTAACACCTCCAATCTCATCTCATTGATAGGACTCCAGTTGGCTGACACAATCACTCCAATTAGCTCTTGGAGATGTCATTAGTCTAGGGGTTCACATACTTTTTCCACCTGCACCGTGAATGTTTACATGGTGTGTTCAATAAAAACATGGTAACATTTAATTCTTTGTGTGTTATTAGTTTAAGCAGACTGTGATTGTCTATTGTTGTGACTAAGATTAAGATCAGATCACATTTTATGACCAATTTGTGCAGAAATCCATATCATTCCAAAGGGTTCACATACTTTTTCTTGCAACTGTATATGCACAACTGCATATGGGTTTGAGCACTTCCTGCCTGTTTAACACCACACCATTTTTCTCAGTTTGGTTGACCCTCGCATATATGCCCTTCGCATATAATGTTTTACAGGGTCAGCTCACCTACAGGCCCTCGCATATAATTTTTTAGAGGGTCAGCTCACCAGCAGGCCGGCACCTACAATCTTTTACAGGGTCAGCTCATCTGCAGGGCCTCGCATATAATATTCTACAGGGTCAGCTCACCAGCAGGCCCGCACCTAAAATCTTTTACAAGGTTCGACTCACCAGCAGGCTCGCACCTAAAATCTTTTACAAGGTTTGCTCACCTGCAGGCCCTCACATATAATGTTTTACAGGGTCAGCTCACCAGCAGGCCCGCATCTAAAATCTTTTATAGGATCAGCTCACCAGCAGGCCCGCACCTAAAATATTTTACAAGGTTCGACTCACCAGCAGGCTCGCACCTAAAATCTTTTACAAGGTTTGCTCACCTGCAGGCCCTCACATATAATGTTTTACAGGGTCAGCTCACCAGCAGGCCCGCATCTAAAATCTTTTATAGGATCAGCTCACCAGCAGGCCCGCACCTAAAATATTTTACAAGGTTAGCTCACCTGTAGGCCCTTGCATCTAATTTTTCTAAGGGTCAGCTCAGCTGCTGGTCCTCGCATATAATTTTTTTGAGGGTCAGCTCAGCTGCAGGCCCTTGCATATAAGTTTTTTAGAGGGTAAGCTCACCAGCAGGCCTTCACCTACAATCTTTTATAGGGTCAGCTCAGCTGCAGGCCCTCGCATATAATTTTTTTGAGGGTCAGCTCACCAGCAGGCCCTCGCATATTATTTTTTAGAGGGTGAGCTCACCAGCAGGCCATCAATCATAATTTTTCAAGGGTGTATGATGCCCTTCTTTATGTGTAATAAAGAGTGTATTGGAGCGCCGGTTCCTTGTAATTTTTGGCAGCCCTTTCACTTAATGCATAGGCTTTAAGAGTGTAGGAGTCCCACTACCTGAACAATTGTACCACAATGTGAATGAGGCCCTCCTTTATGTGATATACAGGTTGTATTGGAGTGCCTCCTCCTTTGAAATTTTTGCCAACCCATCGCACTTTATATACAAGTAAATATACAGGAAAGAATGTTTCCTAACAATTTTTCCTCCGTCTAAAATCGATATTATCTTTGGTTTAGTGCGTATTATTGTCAGTCTGTAAAAGTGGCGTACTACTCAGACAACATCTTTCCCAGCAGCGACCTGGGAGTCCAAGATGCATCCAGACATCCACCCCATGCTGTTTCCGAACCATTTCAGTGGTGTTTTCATCAATTTAGGAACTTTTCATATTAACCAGACACCTTCCCCTCTTCAGGGTAGGAGGTGCCTGGTTTAATGCTCGGATTCTCCCATTGACTTCCATTGTGCTTGGGTCCATATTGCTTCCTATGCTGGCTGGATACATTTTTCCATTACATTATACACGATATCTGGATGAATGGTTCCGTATACGGAACGCAAAAAACGGCTAGTAAATGGGAAAAAAAGTAAGCCCATATATAGCTTTTTTATTGACATACAACAGTAACAGAAACATTCTACTATTCTATTACAGAGGATGTCAGATTGATAAGTGACATTTTTAATTCAAAATCACACAATCTTGAATTGAACTTTAGGTAATGCGTTAGAAATGCATTACATTTTTATTTCAAAAGCTACAAGGGCTGTGTACTCTCTTTTGATCATTTTATGTGGTATTAAAAATAATCTGTCACCACAGAACGCTACCCTGAACTACTTTAATGATTGGATAACTCAAAAGACACAAATTTAGAATATGTTGTTACCTTTCGACTGACTTGCAAGGATTCCATGTGCTAAAGCATTTAGGAGTCATCTCCATTATATCTCAGTGCTTAGGAGTCCTTGGTATGTACTTGCGTGCAGCACAGTTCTTAGATAACAGGTACATATTCTGAATCAGTGCCTTTTGAGCTATACACTCCAGCCATCAGAGTAATTCAGTGAGGTTTTTCATGATGACAGATTAAGGAAATTCTGGATAATCTTCTACAATACAGTAAGATTGAATATCTAGACATCTGAATAACTGCGATGTGATTCTATATATACAAGTTGCTATTGGGCCCAGCAACTGAGACTGGCCACCTTTACTGCTTCTTGTCTAAAGGTACTGTACATGTGTAGACCAAGAAAATAAGTAGTAGGGTATAGGACCTGGGAGCTGAGGTGGCTTCCACTGGTAAGATGACCATGGTCCTTTGATAGCTTTGAACTGAACTCTCATTTGTGCTACAGCTGTTATTTCCAACCCTCTTGCACAGGTATGCTCAACTTCGCCAAGTGTGCATGTATTGTCAGTAGGGAGAAGTGATTAAACCACTGTCAGACACTTCTGGCAGAAGCTTACAGTATATACCTCAAGAACAGAGTTCAGAAGTAGATAATATGGTTAAAGTGGTTAGCCCTATATAGTCTATATTCATCTAATGTGTATGTCAACCTTTAAAGAAGCATTTTAAAGAAAATGGTCACTTTTCCAATTAATAAATTGAAGACTGGGTCGTTGTGACTAATGGACTACAGCACACCAAGACAACATTAAAAGAAGAAAAGTACCAAGAGAACAGCATGATAGCAAGAACCTGTTAAGAACCTTGTCATCTCTACACAAGTTTTTCATGGTGGACATGGTGAAGTAAGCCTTCTTTGGAAGCTTTTCAGAGAGGCCCCAAGTTTGCTTGCTATGTGTCTGGTGATGGATAGACAAAATTCTCTTGGGAAATGTTTGACAATGTTTATGTTTAGATCTTATCATGTTCTTATAGCCTGAAGTCCAAGACTTAAAGTTTCTCTCATTTAGTTACCCAATACCAATCAATCAACTTGGAGTGACCATGATAGGCCACTGAAGGTTGCTGAGATATGTTGGTCTTCATATATTCTCAACTCACAAACTGCATATTGTGTGCAAATCACTTTGTTTTTGTTTATTTTGGATAGAGGGTTAAAGGATAAAAGTATATATCTTCTTACAAGATCCCTTGAGAGCCTGGTATAATATGCCAAATGGAAGGACCCTCGATTACTTGTCAGTCATAGATATCTGATCCTAAAATCCATTGTCTTGTATTCTGTACAATGACCTTCTTGTCCTGGCGTTCCACAAAAAAAAAAAATATATATATATATATATATATATAAGGCCAAAGAGGGAAGAGTGGAACGACAGAAAATTTTTACACAAACTGTTGAAACCAATTAACTAATGGTATTCTTATCATTTCTGCCTGTAATTGCATGCACTGAATGTCATGATGCAGGGCGATTCTTAATGACTTGCAAATGATGAAAGATAGGGGTGTATGTAAATTTTGAAATCAACCCATAGCACACTAATGAAAACGAAGACATAGTAAACAAAGCACCATGATAAATCAGTAAGAACAAAAGCCATGCCTATTACACCGCTTCTGTTATTGCACGTTTGCAGCAATGTAAAAAAAAAAATACAGGTTAAATTATTGACATAAAGACTGATGGAAAGAATTTTTTACACACTAACCATTATTTGTGCTACCAAAATGGTCATGGCCGTAAGTAAAGCTCAGAGATATCTAGATTAATGATGATGAGCTGTTCCACGTGGCCTTTGTATGTGTCAATATTGGATATAACCTTATATACACATACTGTGTATGTATTTTTTTTTTTTATGTATTCTTCTTAAATTGACTTTTATTCAGTTAATGAGGGGTCCTATTTTAGGACTTTCAGCAATTAGCCACAGAGGAAAGGAGCTAAGGCTGAATGATGATGAAAGGGGTTACTTGGGGACACAAAATTTCCATAAGGCTACTTTCACATTTCCGGCATGTCTAATCCGGCAGGCTGTTCCAGCATAAATGTCGGTCGATCAAAAAACACATGTAGCTGTATTTGCAGGGCCAAAACTGACATTTATGCCGGCTCACAGCCAGATCCCATTATAGTCAATAGGGACACGGAGGTAAACTGTAGAATCCGGCAATGCCGTATCCAGTGAGCTCCATCAAGTTGTTCTCTACCAGAACAGCCTGCCAAATATTATTACCAGAGATGTGAAAGTGGCCTTAATCACTCAAAACACTTTTACATATAGTTCATAAGGTCTTCCTTTGCCTTGAGGCAACTCCTCAGCTACTTCAGGGGTCTGTAAAACTACAGTTCTGGGCACTTACATGAAAAAGGGGTATATTTTTATAAACTCAATAACAGTAGAAAACTTGTTAATTGGCACAAACACATATAACAAACACTATATGCACTAAACATGCATATACACATTTTGCACATATATTTCTATTGAATACATTTACAACCACAACGCTCATTGGCACATTACACACACATATTACAATTACACTTACTTTTTCTGCAGATGGCTAATCTGAAAATGTAGGCAGCCTAAAAAAGTAGGTGCCTTCATTACCCCGTGTATTAGTAAATGAGCATCGGAAAATAAAAAGAAGATAGAATTGAGAACAGAAAGCAGCTAGATGAGGCAAATGATGGTAGAAAGTGGCTACAGAGGGCCCAGTGGACATAAGACAGCAGAGAGCAGCTAGATGGGGCAAAGCATTATAGATGGTGGCTACAGATGGCCAAGATAACAGAAGACCAATGCCAATAGCTAGAGGGGACAAAGGACTGTAGAAAGTAGCAAGAGGGTTCCAGGGGACAAGGGACAGATAGACGCAAAGCAAAAAAATGCAGAAAACAGCAGGTAGTAGTTGGAGTGAGGAGCAGAGGCCACCTGTGTTCAGATCCACTGCTAACCAAAATATATTATATTTGGTTGGGGTGGTCCACTGGGGGATTCTATCCAACACTGTATCAGGTATGGCAAACTATCTGTTCATAAAGAGAGCCAGCAACAGCAACATTGCTGACTGTAGAGATCGGATACAGCAGCAGTTTTACCTCCTTCCTGTCTTACTAGTCTTGGTGCAGCAGTGATCATAGGACAGAAAGGAGAAGAAGCTACTGTACCCTGTCTAGGACTCCGTCCACACTGCTCAGCTTTCTAGGTGTATATAAAAAAGTAAGCAGTTTCTTCAAAGGAATCATTTTATTCTTCTAACCGTCAGTAGGTGTACGCCCATGGTGGGTCGAAAGTACCCACACTGGTTCTGATAATGGTGAAATCCCCTATGGGCACTATTATGGCCATTATTAGTGGTCAAATAATATAAATCTCCCATGTAGGAGACCAACATCTGAAAAGAAGATTTGTCCTTCCTTACCTTTTCTGTAGACTTATCATAATCCAAGATGTCTGACACAAGACACGTCACAAGATGTCTACCCTATATGTCTACATGCAGCCATTAACTGGTTGCGTTATATATTCAAATCTGTCAAGAATTTTCTTAAAGACGCAATACTGTATTGAGTTTATTTACCAAGAAATACAAGTCCTTTTCCAAAATTGAGCTAAAGGGTGGACACATCTGTATGTATTTCTAGTTTTTCTTCCTTTTTTTATTTTTTTTTATTGGGACAAATGGATAAACAGCTCCAAAACTCCAAAACCTTTATTTAAACAAGTAACACAGCAAAACAATACTTGTCTCAAACTGCCCAAAAGTAATTGAAATGAGCATTGAAGTGTAATGTACGCCTCTTCCCCAACACCACGGATAGTCTGGTGTTCACTATGCCTCTATCCGCCTCAATAAATTCAAGTATCTGAGATATGAATTGACAGCGGAAACCTAAACCCCAAAAGTGTATTATTTACATTTTTTTTTATACAGTGCGTTACATTGCATTACGTCTTGTCATGTTCCATTCCGCCACATAAGATACAACATGGTGTAACTTGATGTGACATGAGAGCTAACATAAGAATTTGTGCAAAATTAGGTACTTTGTGTACTGTGAAATAGGCAACAGCATAAATGGCATATATTATTTTTTTTTGTCCTTTTAGTGAGCAGTCCTTGGGATTGAAGATCTTCCTATTAGAATCTGGGCTATCAGTCCATTTAGTTCCACCAATTAATGTGTCTCCAAATTGCTGGTAGGCGTAAAATAGAACCCAGTGTCTCCAATATTTAAAATAGTTAAGTGCAGAAATGTTGTATCCAATTACCCGATGGATACAGTTCCCTTAAATCACATCCTAATTGCCCAGTACAGAATGATAATCTGTTTATTACAGCCAGCTTACAGCAGAAGTGATGGGAATTAAATTGCAAAGTTTAGCAGTGTGCTAGAAAATTGTTCTCACCACTGCCAGCCACTTATTACTGAGATCCAGTTTGAAGATAAACATTAATTTGTCCTTGTTTTGCAGACTGGCAGATGTCATTTTGCCCAGGGAGGGACCTGAGCAGCGGATAGTTTGCAGATGATGAAATGAGAATGCAGAAATGCAAGAGGACCTTAGGGATTTCTCTGGTCATTTGTGACCAGCCGAAGAGCAGGCCAAGATCCTGTACTTATTCCAAAGCTCTTCTGCAACGCGCTACAGACACTTTCATTCATCTCATGTACTGTTTTCTGTCCTTGTGGATATTTATCATTATTACGCTCCTCGGTAATGACTGTTTCCACCAAATTAGTTTGTTATTGACTGTTAAACTGTTAATTGGGTTTGTCATATCTTCTCATTAAAACATGTGTGGAAAAAAACAAACACTTGTTAAGACATATTGAAATGCAGCTTTTTAATGGAATGTCCATAATGTGAGGATTTGAACCATGCAAATGAAAGGAAATACTTACATCGTAAAATATTTCAAATAATGACATATTTTCTTTTGACGATCAGAAATGTTACTGTTCATGCATAGCTCAATGCTGAAATTCCTTTACAAGTCTGAGTATTATTACTATTAGGCCTCTTGCACACGAACGTATTTTCTTTCCGTGTCCATTCCGTTGCTTTTTTGCCGACCGTATGCGAAACCATTCACTTAAATGGGTCTGCAAAAAAAACAAAAGTTACTCCGTGTGCATTTCGTTTCCGTATGTCCGTATTTCCGTTCTGCAAAAAAATAGAACATGTCCTATTACTGTCCGCATTACGGACAAGGATAGGACTGTTCCATTAGGGGCCAGCTGTTCCGTTCCGCAAAATACGGAATGCACACAGATGTCATCCGTATTTTTTGCGGATCTGTTTTTTTGCGGACCGCAAAATACATACGGTCATGTGCTTAGTAATAGTGTTGAGCGAATTTAAGCATCCAAAGTGGACTTTGATCCGAATTTCAGGGAAAATTCGATTCACCGCGAAGCCGAATTTCCTCATGCTTCCTGAATCAATTTTCACTAAAATGGTGGTAAAAAAATAAATAAATCATACTCACCTCATCCATTTCCATGGACGCCATGACATCTTGATTAAAGGTTCTGCAAGAAATCTCATGCGTGGTGACGTATGACGTCGTCAGGCCAGCCAGGGTGATTATGTCATTAGGCACCACGTGAATCTACAATCAAGATTGCTTTGGCAGCCTCTTGCCGCTCAAATAGATAAGGTGAGTATTTTTTTTTAAATGATTAACCCCTGGAAGCCCTCATTTTTCATCTCAGATCAGCAACGAACATGGCATCTGAGGGGTTCAATGACGGGTGGCGGCGCAATCACCATTCCCCGTCATTGCGCCCGCTACTTACGAAGAAATGTGCTTTCTGACACAGCAATTCGTCACAAAGCGAATTTGTTCGTGAAATTCAGCAAAGCAACGGAATCAAACTTTTGTAAACTTCGCTCATCTCTAATTATTACTCTAAAAAGTAGTTAGATAGATAGGCATCAGAATTTTTTCATGTATTTATCCATTTTAAATTTTTTTTTATTTTTTTGGGGGGGGCCTCAGATTTCAAAATATATGAAATGATACAGTTCTGTCAACCTGATTAAAGCCACTAAATTATCCTAGCTCTCAGGGGTTTTACATATGCATTATGAACAATAAAGGATATATGCAAATGGTTAATGTGCATAAATTGAATATACTCTGAATACCTTCCCCCAGTTGAGCAAATAATTATACATTTTATTATTAGAATATCTATGTATGACGTCTATTTATCGTTTTTCTCTTCACAGGTTTTTCACATACTGTAGATCAAAATATACAGTGTAGATATGATATTAATAGAATTAAATTAGAAATAAATACATAATAGGTTATAGTTAATAGATAGATAATGGCTACATATATAAATATGAGATAGATAGATAGATAGATAGACAGATAGATAGATAAATATGGATAGATAGATAGATAGATAGATAGATAGATAGATAGATAGATAGAATGATGGATAACCATTCTTCTCTGAATATACTGTATTCATGCTGTATGTTCTTGCATTGTATTGATTGTTATCTGCTATAGTAATTAATGGAGTGAATTGAGTTTTTTTTGTTTTTGTTTTTTAGGCAGGCAAAACTTTTCCCCTATGGATAAACCTTCGGTCAGGGTCAGGAGACATTAGGGAACATTAACTGGCTGCTTATTTCAGCAGGACTCAGGAGGAAGAGGCTGGGAGCTGAGGCTCTATTTCTGAGAACCCTGGGACACGAGACATCAGCGTCTACCTTTCATCTTTGCTGAGATTTGGAGAGGGTTCAGACCGCAGAGGCTTCTTAATTCTCACTAATTCATTTGCTTTCCTGATTCACTTGGCTTGGATAACCTAGGAATGATAATGAACCAGACAGGGAGTATGCCTAGCGCTCTGTCTTTGAATGTGCTCAGCATGGATCGAAAGCTTTCTGTGAATTTTCCAAGAGGGAAATAATCTTATTACTATAGGCTGTGATTACTTGTCACGAGGATGGGCAATATTCTATTTTTTATCAGTCAATGACTTGAAATATCAACAGCTCTTGGTGTCACTCAAATTGTATGGTGTTTATTATTATTTTATTTTTTTAACTACATTTTTGAAAAAATAAAACACAGCGAATACATTGTATTCCTATTATTATGTATATATGCGTTGAACCTGGTGCCAGCTCTTATTAACCTGTTTATTCTTCAGCAGTAAATCACAATAAAACCATGGCTTGGCTGCAAAAGGTCATTAATAAAGCATGGCGTGTATAGATTACATATAAATATATTCATTTTGATGGTCATTGTTTTTTGGCACAGCAATAAATTAATACAATAACACTTTTCATAACAAATTGCTTGGCGATTCATGCGGTCGGTCCCTTTTATTTTAGCCAGAGGAATAAATGACTCTGATTAAACAGCAATTACGTATTGACTCGATGTTAAAAAAAAATCCATATCCTTTAGGAATGATAACAGATTGTCATTACTTACAAGAAGACAATCGATTTACAAAAATAAAAAAAAATGTTTATTACTATAAGGACAGATACACATTGTTCCTCCTTTGATTTTATACTAAGGCATAGGAGGGATTTGTAAAGTTTTGCATGTCCAATTTTGATGCAAGCCATATTTTACCAAAAATGTGTGACTTTTTGTGCTTTTACGCTACTCACCACTTTTGAAAGGTGGGGGGAGAGGGGAGAAACTTCATGCTGCATTTCTGATGCCTTGATCACAAGTTGTCTTAAATAATGCTTATAAGAAGTTTTAAGCAGTCCAGTGTAATGTGTGTATGGGAACAATACATGACCTGTACTATTTACTGTAGGTAGGATAGATCAGGTGATCTGAGTATCACTAATATGGGACACACAACCATAATTTAATCGGACTGGAGAGGGAGAGAGATGCTATTTTGTGTTCCTTGTCAATATATATGCATTGTCCGGAGGGGGGGTACTCTTTCTTATTATGGAGAGCGCCTATATTCTGAGTACGTGTGAGCAGTATTATAGGTCAAGCAATGGCTCACTAGGTTTCTGGGAGATATTCAAATTAGCTTTCGTAATCTGATGCCAGCACATGTTACACATGATAATTTGCATATATTTTTCCCAGAAACCAAGAGGAGCATTATCTAGCCTACAATAGTCACCACAAATACTAACTGGTCTCCATAATAGAAATAATAATGATAGAAATACTAATAATGCCATAAGAGTTAAAGAGATTTTCCGCTTTTTACTACTGATGATCTATCCTGAGGATAGGTCATCAATATCAGATTAGCTGTGGTCCAACACCCAGCACCCCTGCTGATGAGCTGTTTGAAGATAAAGAAGTACTGCTTTATCTGCTCTGTTTGCCACAAATACAGTGATGAGTAGGTGTAATTAAAAGTATGGCGTCCCCATTCACTTCTATGGGATAGGGCCTACCTAGACATTTAAACAGACAGATCTGGCTAATGTACGTGAATGGGGATGCCATACTTGGAATTAAACCTGCTCACCACTGCAATTGATGCAGCAAGCAGGTAAATAGAGCAGAGAAGGCAATCCTGCTTTCTCTTCAAACAGCTGATCGGCGGGGGCCCCAGGGAGTCGGACCCCTGCCCATCTGATATTGATTACCTATCCTGAGGATATGTCATCAATAGTAAAAAGCAGATAACCCCATTAAGGTATGCAAATTTGCATATATTCCTCCTGGAAACCCAGAGTAGTGTCACCTGGCATACAAGAGTACCCTACAAGGCCAGTCAATCAAGCAAGGCCAATTCTCTTGAGACTGTCTGGTTCTCTTGTCCTTCTAGAAAAATAACTGGCTTGCATTTTTTATTTAGAAAAGAATGGGCTTGGACGGGGGATGTTCTAGACAAATTTTTATTTTATTTTATTTGGTGACCCTGATTCTAACCGAATCTTGAAAGGTTCAGATAAATCTCTCAAAATGGTGGCCACCATTTTATAGGTCAGGAGACACCAAAAAGAAATAATATGTAGACCATGTTTTAATTAAAAAATAAAATCTAACAGCGCAGTGTATTTAATAACCAAGCTGCTTGTTACTGCTGGCTCCTATCCGTTTACCCATAGCCATATACAGTACAGACCAAAAGTTTGGACACACCTTCTCATTCAAAGAGTTTTCTTTATTTTCATGACTATGAAGGCATCAAAACTATGAATTAACACATGTGGAATTATATACATAACAAACAAGTGTGAAACAACTGAAAATATGTCATATTCTAGGTTCTTCAAAGTAGCCACCTTTTGCTTTGATTACTGCTTTGCACACTCTTGGCATTCTCTTGATGAGCTTCAAGAGGTAGTCCCCTGAAATGGTCTTCCAAGAGCTGTGTATCCACCTGACTTCTCCTCAACGCCACTGATGGTCCCAACCGCATTTATAAGGCAAGAAATCCCACTTATTTCAGGGGACTACCTCTTGAAGCTCATCAAGAGAATGCCAAGAGTGTGCAAAGCAGTAATCAAAGCAAAAGGTGGCTACTTTGAAGAACCTAGAATATGACATATTTTCAGTTGTTTCACACTTGTTTGTTATGTATATAATTCCACATGTGTTAATTCATAGTTTTGATGCCTTCAGTGTGAAGCTACAATTTTCATAGTCATGAAAATAAAGAAAACTCTTTGAATGAGAAGGTGTGTCCAAACTTTTGGTCTGTACTGTATGTTGCTGTCATTCTGAGATTATTAATGATGTCTTGTTTTTATAGAGCTTGCAAAGGGTTAGATACAGTCCTAGGAAAACCCTAAATATCATATAAAACTTTTCAAGCACTTTTCATTTGGGTCAAATTTATTTGTACCTAAATT
Organism: Bufo bufo; assembly: GCF_905171765.1. NCBI lineage: Eukaryota > Metazoa > Chordata > Amphibia > Anura > Bufonidae > Bufo > Bufo bufo. The sequence goes on along the minus strand of NC_053395.1, from coordinate 195,560,608 downwards.
GAATCTGTCGACTGATTCATTAGAATCGGACCCAAAACAGATTTCAAGGTAGTTTGTCATCTGTAGTTATACCACATGGCCATGCTTAGATTGCTACTTTCCAAATCCTCTTTAGATGTAAAGGAAATGTGTTGTGTGGAAATGATGTATTGTTTAAATCCCATTTCTATGTTAAACAAGTTCCTAAGAATTGTTGGTTATGTTTTTTTCCATGTCTCTATGTGTATTTCAAAAAATCCTGAAATATTGCAACTTTTGCCCTGACTACAGAACCTCATAACATTCAGACACTTTCTGTTTTTGTAGAGATTACTTCTCAGCAGTTGTCTGATTATCATCACAGGCAGGATTACAATGTCAATAATACTGTATATATACACTGCTCAAAAAAATAAAGAGAACACTTAAACAACACAATGTAACTCCAAGTCAATCACACTTCTGTGAAATCAAACTGTCCACTTAGGAAGCAACACTGAGTGACAATCAATTTCACATGCTGTTGTGCAAATGGTATAGACAACAGGTGGAAATTATAGGCTATTAGCAAGACACCCCCAATAAAGGAGTGGTTCTGCAGGTGGTGACCACAGACCACTTCTCAGTTCCTATGCTTCCTGGCTGATGTTTTGGTCACTTTTGAATGCTGGCAGTGCTTTCACTCTAGGTGTAGCATGAGACGGAGTCTACAACCCACACAAGTGGCTCAGGTAGTGCAGCTTATCCAGGATGGCACATCAATGCGAGCTGTGGCAAGAAGTTTTGCTGTGTCTGTCAGCGTAGTGTCCAGAGCATGGAGGCGCTACCAGGAGACAGGCCAGTACATCAGGAGACGTGGAGGAGGCCGTAGGAGGGCAACAACCCAGCAGCAGGACCGCTACCTCCGCCTTTGTGCAAGGAGGAACAGGAGGAGCACTGCCAGAGCCCTGCAAAATAACCTCCAGCAGGCCACAAATGTGCATGTGTCTGCTCAAACGGTCAGAAACAGACTCCATGAGGGTGATATGAGGGCCCAACGTCCACAGGTGGGGGTTGTGCTTACAGCCCAACACCGTGCAGGACGTTTGGCATTTGCCAGAGAACATCAAGATTGGCAAATTCACCACTGGCGCCCTGTGCTCTTCACAGATGAAAGCAGGTTTACACTAAGCACATGTGACAGACATGACAGAGTCTGGAGACGCCGTGGAGAACGTTCTGCTGCCTGCAACATCCTTCAGCATGACCGGTTTGGCATTGGGTCAGTAATAGTGTGGGGTGGCATTTCTTTGGAGGGCCGCACAGCCCTCCATGTGCTCGCCAGAGGTAGCCTGTCTGCCATTAGGTACCGAGATGAGATCCTCAGACCCCTTGTGAGACCATATGCTGGTGCGGTTGGCCCTGGGTTCCTCCTAATGCAAGACAATGCTAGACCTCATGTGGCTGGAGTGTGTCAGCAGTTCCTGCAAGATGAAGGCATTGATGCTATGGACTGGCCCGCCCGTTCCCCAGACCTGAATCCAATTGAGCACATCTGGGACATCATGTCTCGCTCTATCCACCAACGTCACGTTGCACCACAGACTGTCCAGGAGTTGGCAGATGCTTTAGTCCAGGTCTGGGAGGAGATCCCTCAGGAGACCTTCCGCCACCTCATCAGGAGCATGCAGTCTGTATCTGGTGTGGCTAACATTTGCCTCACGCAGTGCAACACATTTCTGTCGCATAGAGTTGATCAGGTTGTTGATTGTGGCCTGTTGAATGTTGGTCCACTCCTCTTCAATAGCTGTGTGAAGTTGCAGAATATTGGCAGGAACTGGAACATGCTGTCGTATACGCCGATCCAGAGCATCCCAAACATGCTCAATGGATGACATATCCGGTGAGTATGCCTCACGCAGTGCAACACATTTCTGTCGCATAGAGTTGATCAGGTTGTTGATTGTGGCCTGTTGAATGTTGGTCCACTCCTCTTCAATAGCTGTGTGAAGTTGCAGAATATTGGCAGGAACTGGAACATGCTGTCGTATACGCCGATCCAGAGCATCCCAAACATGCTCAATGGATGACATATCCGGTGAGTATGCTGGCCATGCAAGAACTGGGATGTTTTTTGCTTAGTGTATGTATATATATAGTCAGGTCCATATATATTGGGACATCGACACAATTCTAACATTTTAGGCTCTATACACCACCACAATGGATTCGAAATGAAACGAACAAGATGTGCTTTAGCTGCAAACTGTCAGCTTTAATTTGAGGGTATTTACATCCAAATCAGATGAACTGTGTAGGAATTAAAACAGTTTGCATATGTGCCTCCCACTTGTTAAGGGATCAAATATAATGGGACAATTGGCTTCTCGGCTGTTCCATGGCCAGGTATGTGTTATTCCCTCATTATCCCAATTACAATGAGCAGATAAAAGGTCCAGAGTTAATTTCAAGTGTGCTATTTGTATTTAGAATCTGTTGCTGTCAACTCTCAAGATGAGATCCAAAGAGCTGTCACTATCAATGAAGCAAGCCATCATTAGGCTGAAAAAACTAAACAAACCCATCAGAGAGATAGCAAAAACATTAGGCATGGCCAAAAGTAATGTTTGGAACATTCTTAAAAAGAAGGAACACACAGGTGAGCTCCGCAACACCAAAAGACCCGGAAGACCACAGAAAACATCTATGGTGGATGAACGTAGAATTATTTTCCTGGGGAAGAAATACCCTTCACAACAGTTGGCCAGATCAAGAACACTCTCCAGGAGGTAGGTGTATGTGTGACAAAGTCAACAATCAAGAGAAGACTTCACCAGAGTGAATACAGAGGGTTCACCACAAGATGTAAACCATTGGTGAGCCTCAAAAACAGGAAGGCCAGATTAGAGTTTGCAAAACAACATCTAAAAAAGCCTTCACAGTTCTGGAAAAACATCCTATGGACAGATGAGACCAAGATCAACTTGTACCAGAGTAATTGGAAGAGAAGAGTATGGAGAAGGAAAGGAACTGCTCATGATCCTAAGCATACTACCTCATCAGTGAAGCATGGTGGTGGTAGTGTCATGGCGTGTGCTTGTATGGCTGCCAATGGAACTGGTTCTCTTGTATTTATTGATGATGTGACTGCTGACAAATGCAGCAGGATGAATTCTGAAGTGTTTCGGGCAATATTATCTGCTCATATTCAGCCAAATGCTTCAGAACTCATTGGATGGCGTTTCTCAGTGCAGATCGACAATGACCCAAAGCATACTGCAAAAGCAACCAAAGAGTTTTTTAAGGGAAAGAAGTGGAATGTTATGCAATGGCCAAGTCAATCACCTGACCTGAATCCGATTGAGCATGCATTTCACTTGCTGAAGACAAAATTGAAGGGAAAATTCAACAATCAGGAACTGAAGACAGTTGCAGTAGAGGCCTGGCAGAGCATCACCAGGGATGAAACCCAGCGTCTGGTTATGTATATGCGTTCCAGACTTCAGGCTGTAATTGACTGCAAAGGATTTGCAACCAAGTATTAAAAAGTGAAAGTTTGATTTATGATTATTATTCTGTCCCATTACTTTTGGTCTATTAACAAGTGGGAGGCACATATGCAAACTGTTGTAATTCCTACACCGTTCACCTGATTTGGATGTAAATATCCTCAAATTAAAGCTGTCAGTCTGCAGTTACAGCACATCTAGTTTGTTTCATTTCAAATCCATTGTGGTGGTGTATAGAGTCAAAAATGTTAGAATTGTGTCGATGTCCCAATATTTATGGACCTGACTGTATATATATATATACACTGCCTGTCCCCAAAAAAAATTGCCACCCAAAAAAAAAAAGGTCATTTCGTTGCACCGCCTGTCACAGCCTATGGTGTACGCTGTGACACTGTTGCCACACTTACGGTTGCCCGCGGCAACGTGTTGCTGTGAGAGCATGCAGTGGCAGTGTTTTGGCTTTCTGGGTGATTTCCGTGACATGGTTGCCACGCATGCTGTTGCCGGCGGTTACGTGTTTGGTATGCTTGTATGTGCACTTCCCCTTTAATTTGTAGCCTCCCTCTGTCTGGTGCTGTAAGGGTTAACTCTCTGACTGGGTGTGGTCACTTGCCATGCCGTGCCATGCCGTGCCATCAGGGAAGAAAAAAATCCATTGATGGAATAACCTGGTCATTCAGTATGTTCAGTAGTCAGCTGACCTCATTCTTGGAGCACATACTGTTGCTGAACCTAGACCTGACCAACTGCAGCAACTCCAGATCATAGCACTGCAGATCATAGCATCAATATGTGCAATACACTGTTTTCCCTCTCTCCCTCTTGGGTTTTGTACTTGTTAGCCAAAGACACCCTTTGCAAGTCTCGTTGGTTAAAGCCACAATCTAGATCTTACATCCTAATAACAATCATTCATAAAATAGGAAAAGCTGATAGACGTCTACGCATTCCAGCTATAAGCTTATCAGTGGTTTCTGAAGTCTAATGAAATAGTCCAGTCATCCAGGACAACACGTGAAACTGGAATATTTCAGGTCACGCAGAACCTCTTGGGACCTGAAGCTATCAATCACCATTCCGTTATTTGAACCATTGCAATGATTGACAGCTAGGATTCCCAAGACACAGCTCACAAAATGCTGGCTTTACTATGCTGTCCTCTATGGGGAACTAGTGGTCGTCCCCGGCTGCCCGATCGCTAAAAATGAAAATTTCCCACAGGTTCAACTTTCTACTCTGCATTGTATTTTCTTATGTTTTCATAAAATGAATAATTTCCTGCACACAGATATTAACCAAAAGTATGAAAGGTATTTATCCAGATGACGCAGTGTGCCGTTTAATATGAAGTGTATGAATTGTGCACCATGACAATAGCATAGAGTGCCGTGGCGTGCTAGGTTAATAGCATAGTCAAGGCTGTTCATCTAGCACTTACTACATTTGTACATACATCATCAGATAGATATACAGGTATAATTTAAAATAGGTCTAGACAAATGGACAAATCTAAAATGTGTACAGACACTTCATAAAAAAAATAAAAAATGTTAGGGCACATTTATTAAGGCAGTGTTTTAGACAACGGTCTTAATAAAGTCCTGGAAGGGAATCTGCCGAAGTTATGAAGAGTCACCGGCCTCTTCATAACTTCGGCGGATCCTTTGTCAGTATTAAAAGTAAGACAGATTCCTAGCATTTAGATTCCTACATTTAGACCTTTTTCTACACCTAAAACAGGCGTAGAAAATGGTAAATGAGATGGGCCTGCCAGACCGTCCCTGCCCACGCCATGTCCCCTTTTTTAGATCTGGCGTGAGCGGGGAGAAGTCACAGATTGCGGTGCAACTAGCTGTTGTGCCCCAATCTACGCCTGAAATATGCCTAATTTAGGCATATTTCAGATTGATAAATGACCCCCGTTATCTTTTTTTCTATTATAATTTTGTATCAATGATCTCTGCTTGTAGTATTTGAAAGGGAATATTAATTTTATTTTTTATTCCAGGGGTTGAAAATCTGTCCAGATGATCACCCAGGTACATTGGACACCTTTGTGGCCACTTCTGCTGTACTGGTCTTACAGAACTGGCCACTTGTCAGGAACCTTGCAGAACATACTTGATTCCTTTTGCCAGCTTAGGATTTGCCCATGCTATATTCAGACAAAGGAGGAGATTTATCATCTCCCTGCGCTAGAAAAGTAGCACTACTTGTTTGTGACTTTTTAAATGCGACAAAAAAAAATTGTCGTAATGGCAGTTTTTATGTCAACTTCACAGTTTTTCAGAAAGGCGGCGTGGCAAGAGTAGGAAGGGAGTGTGGCCAGCAGCCACAACAAATTTATCTTCATTTATGCCAATTTTCTGGTGCAAATGAAACCAGAAATGTACGGCAGCTCAGAGCTGCCATCGATTTCTGTTTAGGCACATAGACTGCTGGAGAATGCACCTCATTTATGACAGGTCGTATGCCTTATCATAAATTAGGTACATCCTCTGACAGTACAACGTGCCGACCCCCAGGGCCCGATCGCATACCAGGTTTAGTGAAATGCTGAGTGGTGTGGCCTATATGTGCCATGGTGCTCCTAGCTGGATACAGCGGGACCCCAGGCTTAGGCTCTGAAGCAAATAAAGAGAAGTAGTTAAGGTAGTAGATGGAGAATAAATCAAGTCCAGACCTTGATAAAGTTCAACAGAAGCTTTACTTGGGTAAACTTGCATCCATACAATTTTCAGGCTTTTTCTTATATTCAGGCTTTCTCTTGGTCCCAGCTTTGGCATAAACTGGCAGGCAAACTTGGTTCTCTTTTTCTCTGCTGGGCTGACAGGCATGCTTGATAACTTTGCTTTCTTTCTCTTTGCTGTGCTAAACTCTTCTTGGGTCTGGTTACTGGACTTTCGGTCAGTCCTGGTATCCTTGGATTGGGGTGCATTTGGCTGTTGTCCCTGTCAGTAAAGTAAATTAGAATGGAGTCTGGGTGCTCTATGAGCTACTTCGCTTTGGAGGCTCCTGCTCCAGCCGGAGAACAATTTCCCTTTGCTGGTTTATCATCTGGCAACTGGAGAACACTTCCCCTTTTTGCTACTGCTTAAGAAAAAATATATAACGGATCTGTTTCTCCAGATGACATCCGGAGAGACATATCCGTTCTTGCAATGCATTTTTAAGACGGATCCACATCCGGATCCGTCTACAAATGCTGTCCGTTTGCATGCAGATTGCCGGATCCGGCAGGCAGTTTCGGCGACGGAACTGCTTGCCGGATCACTCTGCCACAAGTGTGAAAGTAGCCTTACACTTCCCTGTCTAGACTAGTCTAGAACTCTCTGGAATTGCTGCCTCTCTCTTCTTGTAGGAAGTAGGAGTGGCCCACTTCTGCCCAAAGGGGGGAGAATGGAATGGTGAGTCTCATTCTAAGTATCTGTCTCTCTCTCTCTGCTATATACACTGCCATCTGCTGGTGTATATAGGGAACACAATGAGGCAGGATGGACTTAACTTCTAGGAGTCTGAAGGCCACATATTTCTAACTGTCCTCTCAATGGGGCTAACTGGAGATGAACAGCTGATGGAATGATGAGGCAGTGCCAATTTAAGAATCAAAAGAGAATTTAAAGGCAGCCTACCAGATCAGGATAAAAAGATTAGGTTCAGAGATGGTAAATGATAAGGGTCACAGGTAATAGTTGGGAAACAAAGTCACAAGCCAAGGTCGGATACACGGCTAGACAGTCTCACAACTAGTGTTCTGGAGCTAGGATGGGACCTCATGCTCTGGCACTTGTGTGTACTCAGATAGAGGTACAGACTAGTACATAAAGGCATTCTACTGAATCATGTGGCATCAGAGATCTAAATTGAAGGCAATACTGCATATCAATAACTAGAGGGCGCTCCAGCCTATAGTACCATTAGCCAGCCACTAGAGGGAGTGTTGGAGCTGGAAACAGAAGAATTATGCTTGGGAGAGTCAGTGATTCTGCCCCGGGGCTGGAACCATCATACACAGTAAGCACCATTTGACTGCTTTTAGGCTACATTCCTATCCCTCCACATCAGTGGAGATCAATATAATTTTTAGTACAGTATATTTTCACCTGTAAAACCACACTGAAAATTATCTGTTACACGATGCTTAAAGGGCATCTGACAGCAGATTGGTACCTATGACACTGGCTGACCTTTTACATGTGCTTTTGGCAGCTGAAGCCATCTGCGTTGTTCCCAAGTTCATATGTGCCCGCATTGCTGAAAAAATGATGTTTTAATATGTGCAAATGAATCTCTAGGGGCAACAAGGCCGTTACCATTACACCTAGAGGCTCTGCTCTCTCTGCAACTGCCGCACCCTTTGCACTTTAATTGACAGGGCCAGGCAGTAAAAATGCGATCGCTCCTCACCCTATCAATCAAAGAGTGGAGCCTCTTGGTGTAACGACAACACCCCCGCTGTTCTGTGTTTGCCTTGGCTTAGAGTAGGCAAGAGAAAATGGAAAGCTGAATACAAGTTTATTTAATGCACTTATATAGCTCTACTATATTCCGCAGCACTTTACAGACATTAGCTTCCAACTGTCCCCAATGGGGCTCACAATCTAAGTTCCCTATCAGTATATCTTTAGCGTGTGGGAGGAAACCCATGCAAACAGGAGGAGAACATACAAACTCCATGCAGATGTTGTCCTTGGTTGGATTTGAACCTAGGACCCCAGTGCTGCACAAGATACCAGTGCTAAACACTGAGCCACCATGCTGCTAAATAGGGAAATGCATTTTTCTCATCTTTTGTTCTTTAAATTGAAGACACTTATCAATCTATATATTTCATGTCACATCCTTCATGCCTTCATATTCATTAGGAGATACTTAGAGTATGTATATTTATTGGGTGACAACTATGTAAATGTGAACTTGGCTGTATCCTCTTCAAAACATAGGTTTTCTTTAATTTCAAACCACTAAAATAAAATATTACACATTTTGCAGCTGTTTTTAGAACCTGTGATGTTTAATGCTCATTATTTCCCCTGAATGTTGAGCTCTTGTTCGATATGCAGCAGTCAGCACAGAAACGGGTGCTGATGAATAGCACATTCTTATCCTTCATCATTCCTTGATATCTAGTCCTGCTCCAAAACTGCTAGCTATAATGATCAGTATAGACATAAGCATATGTATAACAATATACAGTGTAGCCCCTAAAAAAGACTGTATGATCATATCTTCATTGCTCTGCCAGTCTCATACTTTATGTGTATGTCCTTTATACATATTCCATCAAAATCCAAAATATATAATTAAAATATAATATATAGCATTCAATATCTCTTCTGGCCCACTAGAGTATCAAAGGATCCATTGATTGGTTCTAGTTCTGACAAAATAATGGTCCCTACTCAGGGGCATAAACAGATTTCATAGGGCAACATAGAAAAACTTAGCATGGGCTCCCCTGTGTACCAATTTCCCAACGTGCATGTGTCAATCACTCCCAGGTCCTGCAGAATGCAAAGTACAGTGCCCTAGATTTCTGTCAAATTTTTTTATTAAAATTTATCCAACTACTATGTTGAAAAAGATGGAGCAGGCGCTTCAAAAATGTAGTGTCCAACCTGTATAGCATATTTCTCAATGAAGGCAATGTATTTACAGAAAACAGCTGTCATAAATACATTGATAAATTCTTGTTCAGCTTCACTTCACATATTACAAAGCTGTCTGCCTGCAGCCACCACAAGGAGGAGCTCAGTGCATAGGAATTTATACAGCACAATGGAAGCTATTATAATGTCTTTGCTCCAAGGTCCTACTAATGCAGTTTTTTCCCCTCAACAGAAGAAACAGGGAAGGAGATCAGCACCTGGTTGTCCCCGCCAAGACCCCATAGAAGTTGTGTGGTCTGCCTTTATTAAAGGTATGCCACTGGCCCTACTAGAAAAAAGTCCTAAAAGTCCAGCGGTAGACAACCCCAATTGACTTTGGAGCCAGTTACTTTGTGAGCCAGAAGTCCTACGCATTCATAAGCTGCAGGCTTCTCCTGCCTCTGACAGATTTCTCCCCATTACAGTAAATAGGGAGGGTGCTGTCAATTCATGGCAGGTGAGTAGATGGATGCTGGCAGCTCATGAATTGGAGAACTCCTGATCAAGTGTACATGATTGAGAGGACATCAGCCCATTAGACTTGTGAAGGAAATTATATTTACCGTGTCCCGCTGCTCATTCCATCCCAGGCTATCTTCACTGCAATTGCAGCCAATGAATGGCCTCATTGGCGATGTGTTCCCTTTTGGCATGTCACTACTGGGTTACATGCAACTTATGTCAATGTGAAGGCCAGTACTTGGCTGCAGGGATGCAAATGATCCTGTCCATGCTGGAAGTTTACATGTGGGGACCAATCTGACAGGGATGGATTCGAGCGGCAAGTATGCTTCCCTTTACAGATCCAGAGATAAGGGGTGGAATAAAAAAATAAAAAATGATTATTATGCTTATGCACAACTCCTTTAACCAACTGCCATTTACACAAAAATCTACATGGAATTGTTTTCCTATTTACTTCCCTACAACCACTTCAAATGTACCTTTTCTTGATCCTTCTCCTATCATCCAATCAAGGTTCTGTATTTGATGCCTACACTTGGTTTTATTGCATTTCACCTGTACAAAAAATAGTGATTCTCAAAAGATTAATCTCCATACACAAATACTCTTTAAAAATCTATGAACATGTTCAGGGACATTTTTTATGATAGAATTTTACATATTTTTGGGCAACAATTTGTTGTTGTTTTTTAAATTTGTTTTTATATTAAACATTTTCTGCAGTTTTTGCACTACAGGGTTACATTTCATTTCTATTTGCAGACTCTCATTTTCTGTTTTACAGAGTCCTATCAGATGACGGCTTGCTTTATAGCCCTTATCTCTAAACTCCTGACAGCTCACAAACCCTCATAATAGTTAAATTCTTATCACACCGATAGTAGTGCCTAAATGAGTGTTTAGGATCTGTCAGGAATTCAGAGATAAGAGCTACACATGAGCCATTGGGGCTTCTAACAGACGGGACTCACTGTGAACAGATAGCCTTCCACTCTGCAAATACTAAGAGACTAACATCTGTATAGAGAAAAGGGCTAAAAATTCATAATAAAAAACTATTTTTAAAATGAGCAGAATGCAATAATAAATGTCTTTAAAAGAAGTTTTCTAAAAGTGCACTGTGTCCATAAGTAAATCCTATTATTGCATTCAATGTACTAAGTTCATGTATTTAGCATTCTTCAGTAATGTTACATTTTAACAAGTCAACATAATAACATGTAGAAAAGTATAAATCTATATTTATTTCAGGCATCAAATCAGTTGTACTCCAGTGCATCCCGAGTGATCAAATCTTCCTCTGAGAAGTGTAATTAGATGTACGTTTCTCCGAGGACCTGGAATATGTTGGTGTAACGACTACACAACAGCTGGACACTTTATGGTCTACTACACAGCCACGTCTTTTTCTTCTGCAGTAATAGCTTCATCTACATCATGATCATGTCACTGGTATGTTATCCTCTTATATGTTATTCCTATACTTAACAGAACAGTATATATACACCGATTATCCATAACATATGGAGAAAATGAATAACGTTATCTCTTCGAATTGACACCTATCAAGTGATGGGATATGTTAGAAAGAAAAACCTATTGTTGGAAGTGTTGGAAGCAGGAACAATGGGGAAACTTAAAGATTTCAGACTGGATAAGATGCAAATTATGAGGAATAGGCAGCTGGTTCAGAGTCTTTTAAAATGGCAGGTTCTGCAAAGTGTTCCTGGTAGGCAATGGGGATAATATGCTCATGAATGAACATGGGGAGTGAAGTCTAGCCCATCTGGTCCAATCCCACAAAAAATCTACTGTAGCACAAATTGCTGAAAATCATAATACTGGCTCTGATACTCTAAGTGTCAGAAACCACATAGCATCACAGCTTGTGGTATGTGGGGCTGTATAGCCACAGATCATTTAGAGTATTTATGTTGACCCGTGTTGAGTTTTGAAAGTGCCTACAGATAGTGCTGGGTGCAAATATTCTAATCGCAAATTTTAATCGGGAATATCACCACTTCGAGAATTCGCAAAGATTTAGAATATAGTGCTATATATTCGTATTCTCAAATATTCTAGATTTTTTTGTCATCAGTAAACTCCCTTCTTGCTAGTGGGCCAATGAGAAGGCTGCAATGTCTTTGTCTGAGCTTAGCAACATCCCTAGCAACCAATAGGAAAGTTGCCTACCCCTCACTATACAAGAACCTCATTAGCAGCCATTTTCTGTAGTTTTATGGAGTTCTGAAAGAGAGAGCAGTGACATTGCTGTGCTCTGTGCTTTACTGTTTAATTACATTAGATAGTTAGTTAGTTAGTTAGTTAGCTTATATATATATATATAATATAGATAGTTAGTGGGAGATAGTCAGTGTAGGTTAGATAGTAATATAGTGTAGGGTGTTAGGTAGTGTGATACGTTCTGCTGTCCATACATGCATGCTAGAGACATAGTGCTGTGATGTCACAAGTTCACAACAAAACTTAGTGCACCAATAGGTAATATGTAGTCAGAGCTGCTAAAATGTGCAGTTGCACGTATTGCACAAAAATATACGCATCATTAATTGCCGATTTGCGCAATCGTGAATATATTGGATCACACTTTGGAAACATCTTTTCTTCTTGATAAATGTAGCAAAAGTGACCTACACCTGTATTGTGCGTGCAATACGTGCATATTACATTGCCGATTTTCGCAATCAAGAAATTAATCGTGAATTTGAATATATAATATTCGCCCAAATATTCTCAAAATATCGCAAATTCGAATATTGCCCCTGCCACTCATTAGATATGGCCTTGCAGTTCGCATGGCAGTCATTTCGTGGCGAACTGTGCTCGTTCGTGATTCGCCGAACATGCGAACATATGGCAATATTTGCATGCGCCATATTCTCCACTGGCCTGTAGTAAAATTGTTATCCAATAACCGCCTAATGTACCTGCATCCACATAATCACTTGATCTTTTATGTACGATATCCAATGACCGTCTTATATACCTCCATTAAAATAATCACTTCATCTTTTCTGTACGATGAATGCATATTTTTTGGGGCATATAACTGGACAACAGTAAAATTGTTATACGGTGACCACCTAATGTACCTCCAGCCACATAATCACTTGTTCTTTTCTGTACAGTGAATGTCTAATGTTTGGGCCCTGTACTCCACTGGCCTGCAGTAAAATTGTTATCCAATGACAGTCTAATATACCTCCAGCGACATAATCACTTGATATTTTATGTCCGGTAAATGCCTAATGTTTGGGGTCTGTATTCCACTGGCCTGTATTAAAATTGTTATCCAATAACCGCCTAATGTACCTGCATCCCCATAATCACTTGTTCTTTTATGTACGGTGAATGCCTAATGTTTTGTCCCTGTACTCCACTGGCCTGCAGTAAAATTCTTATCCAATAACCGTCTAATATACCTGCAGCGACATAATCACTTGATCTTTTCTGAATAATGAATGCATAATTTTTGGGGCCTGTAATTTAACTGGCCAACAGTAAAATTGTTGTAAGGTGACCGCCTAATGTATCTCCAGCCACATAATCGCTTGTTCTTTTATGTACGGTAAATGCCTAATGTTTGGGCCCTGTACTCCACTGGCCTCAGTGGCGTAGGGATCGCCATAGCAACCATAGCAGTGGCTATGGGGCCCTACGCCACTGGGGGCCCGTCCGGACCGCATAAATTTTTTTTTTTTTTTTTTTTTTTACACACTAAGGCACTGGCAGCCAGGCCCGCCCGCCCGCCTGGTGTAGTGGGCGGGGCGTGGGCGGGCGGTCCGCGGCTCGGGCCTGGCTGGGGATTGGGAAGCCAAGGAGTAGTCAGGTCATGTGCTCCGCCTCCTTGTCTCCCGACGTCACTCACCTCTCCCGACGTCACTCGCCTGCTCCGCCTGCTTCTAAAGTGGGAGGAGCATGTGCGTGCGGCGTGACGGAGTGAGTGACGTCACGCTGCCGCCCGCTGCCTATTTTGAATGTGAAGAGCGGGAGCCTGCCTGCCCACCCGTGCCCAGTGTGCCTAACTGCCCATGCCCAGTAGGCCAGAAGTGAATGGATTCTTTTCTGCACTGCCAGCAGTCTGCCACAGTAAAAAGAAAAAGTCTGGAGTGGAGAGGAGTCCTGACTGTCCCCGACTCCCCAGTAAGTTAGTGAAGTGTCAAGTGATAGATAAGGATTATTAGATAGTAGTATACATACTAGTACATACTTTGCACAAGTTTATTATTTACAACTTAAAGGGAACCTGTCACCAAAGAAATCGCTTATTAAGCTGTTAAAAATATTAACAGCTTAATAAGCGATTTTTTTGGTGACAGGTTCCCTTTAAGTTGTAAATAATAAACTTGTGCAAAGTATGTACTAGTATGTAGTACCTTATAGTGCTGCATAGTAGTTTCCTAATGCACTTTTTCTTCGTTTAGCCGCATTTAGCCTCCTTGAGAAATCAATGTTTTATTCAGTCGCTGCCCCGTGCTTCAAGTCAGGTTTGAAGTCAAGGGGGCAGCGGCCTAGGTGTCTCCAATGCTGCTCTCCCCGCCTCCCGCCGCCTTTATTGACACACCGGATCTCAGTCCCGGGACCGCGCTCCCAGCCCGCATGCGCAGTAAAGGGCTGCTGTAGCCTGTAGCGCGATCCCGGCTCCGGCTCGTACACTCAGCCGGCTTCAGTTTCGCTACTGCGCATGCGCCCGGCATCTTCTGTAACTGCGCTAGTATGTAAGGCTGGCGGGTGCATGCGTAGCCGGGATCGCGCTACAGGCTACAGCAGCCCTTTATTGCGCATGCGGGCTGGGAGCGCGGTCCCGGGACTGAGATCCGGTGTGTCAATAAAGGCGGCGGGAGGCGGGGAGAGCAGCATTGGAGACACCTAGGCCGCTGCCCCCTTGACTTCAAACCTGACTTGAAGCACGGGGCAGCGACTGAATAAAACATTGATTTCTCAAGGAGGCTAAATGCGGCTAAACGAAGAAAAAGTGCATTAGGAAACTACTATGCAGCACTATAAGGTACTATTAACAGCTTAATAAGCGATTTTTTGGTGACAGATTCCCTTTAAGCTCACTTACATAAGGAACGCGGCGTCCGTCTTACAATAGTTGCCGGCCTCCACCCCCTGTTGGGGGTCAGTCACTGTCAGGGACACTGTTATGGGGGGGGGGGGGGGGGCCCATACATTTTTTTTGCTATGGGGCCCATGCATTTCTAGCTACGCCCCTGACTGGCCTGCAGTAAAGTTGATATCCAATGACCATCTAATATACCTCCAGCCACATAATCACTTGATCTTTTCTGTCCGGTGAATTCCTAATGTTTGGGGCCTGTACTCCACTGGCCTGTAGTAAAATTGATATCCAATGACCGTCTAATATACCTCCAGCAAAATAATCACTTGATCTTTTCTGCACGATGAATGCATAATTTTTGGGGCATATAACTGGCAAACAGTAAAATTGTTATACGTGATCGTCTAATGTATCTCGAGCCACATAATCACTTGTTCTTTTCTGTACGGTGAATGCCTAATTTTTGGGGCCTGTACTGCACTGGCCTGTAGTAAAATTGTTATCCAATAACCGACTTAGGGCTCTTTCACACTTGCGTTCTTGTCTTCCGGCATAGAGTTCCGTCGTCGGGGCTCTATGCCGGAAGAATCCTGATCAGGATTATCCTAATGCATTCTGAATGGAGAGAAATCCGTTCAGGATGCATCAGGATGTCTTCAGTTCCGGAACGGAACGTTTTTTGGCCGGAGAAAATACCGCAGCATGCTGCGCTTTGGAACACTTGCCGCAAGGCCGGATCCGGAATTAATGCCCATTGGAAGGCATTGATCCGGATCCAGCCTTAAGCTAAACATCGTTTCGGCGCATTGCCGGAGCCGACATTTAGCTTTTTCTGAATGGTTACCATGGCTGCCGGGACGCTAAAGTCCTGGCAGCCATAATAAAGTGTAGCGGGTAGCGGGGGAGCAGTATACTTACCGTCCGTGCGGCTCCCCGGGCGCTCCAGAGTGACGTCAGGGCGCCCCAAGCGCATGGATCACGTGATCGCATGGATCACGTCATCCATGCGCATGGGGCGCTCTGACGTCATTCTGGAGCGCCCGGGGAGCCGCACGGACTGTAAGTATACTGCTCCCCCGCTCCCCGCTCCTACTATGGCAACCAGGACTTTAATAGCGTCCTGGCTGCCATAGTAACACTGAAAGCATTTGGAAGACGGTTCCGTCTTCAAATGCTTTCAGTACACTTGCGTTTTTCCGGATCCGGCGGGCACCTCCGGCAACGGAAGTGCACGCCGGATCCCAACAACGCAAGTGTGAAAGAGGCCTTATATACCTCCAGCCATATAATCACTTGATCTTTTCTGTACGGTGAATGCATAATGTTTGGGGCCTGTACTCCACTGGCCTGCAGTAAAATTCTTATTCAATGACCGTCTAATATACCTCCAGCAAAATAATCGCTTGTTCTTTTATGTACGGTGAATGCCTAATGTTTGGGCCCTGTACTCCACTGGCCTGCAGTAAAATTGTTATCTAATGACCGTCAAATATACCTCCAGCCACATAATCACTTGATCTTTTCTGTATGGTGAATGCCTAATTGTTGGGGCCTCGGAGGTATTCAACACCTGTGACGACCACGTGTTATCGAATTTCACCTATTATCATTTGGGGTTTATTCAAGAGGGGGATTTCGTTAGCCATGTTTTTAATCCAATTTTATATTTTTTGTTCTTTTAAACATATGTATTTGACATGAATTTGTACTGGCCTGCAGTAAAATGTATATCCAATGACTGTCTAATATACCTCCAGCCACATAATCACTTGATATTTTCTGTACGGTGAATGCCTAATGTTTGGGGCCTGTACTCTAGTGGGCTACAGTAAAATTGTTATTCAGTGACAGCATAATGTACCTCGAGCCACATAATCACAATTTCTTTTATGTCAGGTTAATGCCTAATTTTTAGGGCCCATATTCCCGTGGCCTAAAATAAAAAAAATTTAGGCTCCAGCAGGGCACATTTTTGAGAATTTCCCTATAAGATGCATAAAAATGGCCCATGATTAAAATACATATTTTTTGTGGGAATTGTCATTGACCCCCCTCTAGTATGTCACTGTTCATGTTGTGGGATTATTTGTGCACTTCTAGTAAGTATTTGGTGGCTGCTAATATGACCTGAAGGTTTTTCAGGTTCGCCTGCCATTAAAGTGAATGGGGCTCGCCGCAAACTTGCTTTTCGCGAGCATTTGATCTCGTTCGCGCGATTGCGTTCACAAATCGTCCCGGCCGATCTTCGTCCATCACTACCACTCATCACTACCTACAATACAATGGGCACGTCAGCATCATAACTGAACCATGGAGCTAGAGAAGAAGGTAATCTGGAGTCATGAATCATGTTTTCATTTACATCACTTGCATCGCTTACCTGGGGAAGCTATGACACCAGGATGCACTATGTGAAGTAGGTAAGTGGTGGAAGCGGTGTGATCGTCTAAGCAATATTTTGGGTTCAAGCATTCGTGTGTATATTATTTTGACATGTACCACCTGCTAAGGGTACTTTCACACTAGCGTTTTTCTTTTCCGGCACTGAGTTCCGTCAAAAGGGCTCAGTGCCGGAAAAGAACTGATCAGTTATATCCCCATGCATTCTGAATAGAGAGCAATCCATTCAGGATGCATAAGGATGTTTTCCGTTCAGTCATTTTGACTGATCAGGCAAAAGAGAAAACTGTAGCATGCTACGGTTTTATCTCCGGCGAAAAAAACTGAAGACTTGCCTGAATGCCGGCATTTTTTTTCCATAGGAATGTATTAGTGCCGGATTCGGCATTCAAAATACCATAATGCCGGATCCGTCCTTGCGCAGACCGAAAAAAAAAGGTGCAAAAAATAAATGCCGGATCCGGCCGGATCTGTTTTGCCGGATGGCACCGGAAAGACGTATCTGGCATTTCAATGTATTTTTTTTACTGATCAGGCATTTTTAAGAATGATCAGGATCGTGATCAGTCTTACTAATGCCATCAGTTGGCATACATTTTGCAGGATCCGGCAGGCAGTTCCGGCGATGGAACTGCTTGCCGGATCACTCTGCCGCACGTGTGAAAGTACTTTTAAGCATTGTACACACCAAGTACAACCCTTCATGGATGGGTCTGTTTTAAAAGGATAATGTGTCCTGCTCCATTGCAACAGTTTTTTAGGAATGGTTTATTGAGTATGATATAAAGTTCATGGTGTTGACTAGGCCTCCATATACCTCAGCTTTGACTCTGATTGAGCATCGTTTTTTTTCTTCCAGAAGCAGAGCCACATTTATCCATGAGTTATGTTTTTTTTTTTTTTTCTTAAGAAAGCCATTTTTTTTTAACCCTGGACATCCCTTTAATAGCAACTCAGAGTACCTTTTACAGTAATCACTATTAGTATGTAGTATGACACAAAGACGGGAAACAGCAATAGGGCCGCCCCCATCATCAAATCCCTCAGATGCCATTTCCATGGCTGATCATGGCATCTGAGATTTACATTGAGGGCTTTGAGGGGGTTAATCCGGTAAAAAAAAAATATTTACCTTATTCATTTGATCACATAGAGGCGACATGATGACGTCATCACACTGGCCTGGGTGGCAACGCACGAGATTTCACGCAGTATCTTCAATCAAGATGGCGGCCTCTTCGCGAGCAAATGGATGAGCAAATGGATGAGGTGAGTATGTATTTTTTTCCAGCCATTTCAGCGAAAATTGATTTGTTACCTCGAAGTAAGAGGAAATTCGGATCGGAGTCAATTTGTTTGGCTTCGATTCACTCAACACTACTAAGTATAATAATACTCTTAACTAAAGTGTAAAGAGTCAATTATGGAAGCTATCTGGTTTGCGTCAATAGTGAGTTTTTTTTTGTGCACATTAGGCCCCATAATACTAAGCACTGTTTAGATGACTCGACTCAGCTTACGGAGTGCTGTTGCTGACCATGAACTACAGTCTATTTTATGACCACAGTCTGCTTTTTTGGTAGTCAGTACAATGTGCCATATAACAAACCATGCATCATCTCAAGCTGGTTCCATGATCATGACAATGAGTTCAGTGTACTCCAGGGGCCTGCACAGTCAATCCAATAAAATGAAGTGAACTTGCATCATTTAATGTTAACCATACCCACTTTCCCACTGCTTTCTAAAAAAAAGTTGCTAAAGAATTCTTGAGTCCAGGGCATGAGAATTTCCTTCAAAGTGTTCTAAATACAAAAAGAAAGGAGGTTCTACTTAATGCCCTAATGATCTTTAAGGCTGATGCATACGGCACAGTGGGTGTTGCAGAGTCTTAGGTAACCTGTGTGCTACCCTATGCTGCCTCTGCATGACATCATATTATGGATGTCATGCAATATCTCTTTAATTTAGCAACCAATTTTTTTTGTTAGAAACGTACCAATTCCAAATTCTATTTAAGCAAAATAAAAGAAAAAAAAAGTGAAGACTCTAAGATGCTATGACACTATTCAGTCTCCAAGTGGTCAAGAGCATAAAGCACCCACAGCATTGCATAATTTTTGTGTTGGATTTATATGGATTGCATCAAAAATATGTGGCTGTTGTAATGCAGTACAAAATAGCAGTAATCAGGAAAATATAATGCATGAGCAGAAACTCAGCAATTATTTTTGAGTTAAAGTGGTTTACCAACATTCTCAAATGAGTGGCCTATCCACAGGATAGGCCATTGATAAATCAAATCGGTGAGGTCCCACTCCTGGCACCCAATTGATCAGCTGTTTGAAGAAGCCTGGCTTTCCTAGGCCAGTAATGTCACGTTCAACCGTCACTTGGTCTTGGCGCAGCTGTGTCCCATTAAATCGAAGAGGGCTGAGCTACAATACCAAGCACGGCTGCTAGCCAATAGACGGCGCTGTGGTTTTCTAAGTTGCGAGGAGTACCACTGCCTTCTCAAACAGCTGATGCTGAGGATAGGTTACCAATATCAGTATTTTGGAAAACTCATTTAAGCAAAATTTCTGAAAATATTTTGCTAAGTCTCTAGACACACTAGGATGCAACTTGACGGTACTGTCCAGCAGTGCTGTGGCTTGTACTGTCCAGGGCTCCTTTAAGCTTCACTCTGGTGCTGATACTTTGCACCAGGACCACAAGGCAGCAACTTCCCCTTCACAACTCTCCATTTTCTGGTTGATCTGGTACCTGGGCTCTGGCCTTGGTGGAGCTACAGATCTAGTCTCTGAACACACATGCACACACTGGAGCAGGATTCCATGCCCAGGCTGAATTTCCTTCCTTGGCTATTCTGAATACGAATCTTGTACTCTCTACTGGAGTTAGATGTTACAACAGCATCTCTCTGTGTTGCAGGACTAAGCTACCAACCATGTGTGAATGTCAGGACTGGATACATTAGGCGGACATTCCGAAACAGAACCAAAACAACCGCAGGGAGCACCATAACAAGAATGTACGAGCAACATCTAGACACAAGAACCTTTTTTTTAATAATTCCACATGAAGCAATGCTACTTTAACCACCTCAGCTCCCCTAGCTTAAACACCCTTAATGACCAGACCACTTTTTACACTTCTGACCTACACTACTTTCACGGTTTATTGCTCGGTCGTGCAACTTACCACCCAAATTAATTTTACCTCCTTTTCTTCTCACTAATAGAGCTTTCATTTGGTGGTATTTCATTGCTGCTGACATTTTAACTTTTTTTGTTATTAATCGAAATTCACTTTCAGTTGTAAAATTTTTCAAATAAAACTACATTTCTATTTAAATTTTCTCTAAATGTATTGTTCTACATGTCTTTGATAAAAAAAAAATATTTGGGTAAAAAAAAATGGTTTGGTTAAAAGTTATAGCGTTTACAAACTATGGTACAAAAATGTGAATTTCCGCTTTTTGAAGCAGCTCTGACTTTCTGAGCACCTGTCATGTTTACTGAGGTTCTACAATGCCCAGACAGTAGAAAAAACCCACAAATGACCCCATTTCGGAAAGTAGACACCCTAAGGTATTCGCTAATGGGCATAGCAAGTTCATAGAACTTTTTATTTTTTGTCACAAGTTAGGGGAAAATGATGATTTTTTTATTTTATTTTTTTTCTTACAAAGTCTCATATTCCACTAACTTGTGAAAAAAAAGAAAAACTTCCATGAACTCACTATGCCCATCACGAAATACCTTGGGGTGTCTTCTTTCCAAAATGGGGTCACTTGTGGGGTAGTTATACTGCCCTGGCATTTTAGGGGCCCTAATGCGTGAGAAGTAGTTTAAAATCAAAATGTGTAAAAAATTCCCTGTGAAATCCTAAAGGTGCTCTTTTGAATGTGGGCCCCTTTGCCCACCTAGGCTGCAAAAAAGTGTCACACATGTGGTATCGCCGTACTCAGGAGAAGTTGGGAAATGTGTTTTGGGGTGTCTTTTTACATATACCCATGCTGGGTGAGATAAATATCTCTGTCAAATGACAACTTTGTATAAAAAAAATGGGAAAAGTTGTCTTTTGCCGAGATATTTCTCTCACCCAGCATGGGTATATGTAAAAAGACACCCCAAAACACATTGCCCAACTTCTCCTGAGTACGGCGATACCACATGTGTGACACGTTTTTGCAGCCTAGGTGGGCAAAGGGGCCCACATTCCAAAGAGCACCTTTAGGATTTCACAGGGAATTTTTTACACATTTTGATTTCAAACTACTTCTCACGCATTAGGGCCCCTAAAATGCCAGGGCAGTAAAACTACCCCACAAGTGACCCCATTTTGGAAAGAAGACACCCCAAGGTATTCTGTGAGGGGCATAGTGAGTTCCTAGAATTTTTTATTTTTTGTCACAAGTTAGCGGAAAATTATGGTTTTTTATTTTTCTTTTTTTTTCTTACAAAGTCTCATATTCCACTAACTTGTGACAAAAAATAAAAACTTCCATGAACTCACTATGCCCATCACGAAATACCTTTGGGTGCCTTCTTTCCAAAATGGGGTAACTTGTGGGGTAGTTATACTGCCCTGGCATTTTAGGGGCCCTAATGCGTGAGAAGTAGTTTGAAATCAAAATGTGTAAAAAATGCCCTGTGAAATCCTAAAGGTGCTCTTTGGAATGTGGGCTTCTTTGCCCACCTAGGCTGCAAAAAAGTGTCACACATGTGGTATCGCCGTACTCAAGTTGGGCAATGTGTTTTGGGGTGTCATTTTACATATACCCATGCTGAGTGAGATAAAGGTATTCAATGAGGGGCATGGCGAGTTCATAGAAGATTTTTTTTTTTTGGCACAAGTTAGCGGAAATTTTATTTTATTTTTTTCTCACAAAGTCTCACTTTCCGCTAACTTGGGACAAAAAGTTCAATCTTTCATGGACTCAATATGCCCCTCAGCAAATACCTTGGGGTGTCTTCTTTCAGAAATGGGGTCACATGTGGGGTATTTATACTGCCCTGGCATTTTAGGGGCCCTAAAGCGCGAGAAGAAGTCTGGAATATAAATGTCTAAAAAATTTTACGCATTTGGATTCCGTGAGGGGTATGGTGAGTTCATGTGAGATTTTATTTTTTGTCACAAGTTAGTAAAATATGAGACTTTGTAAGAAAAAACAAAAAAACAAAAAACAAAAAAAAAATCAATTTCAGCTAATTTGTGCAAAAAAAATGTCTGAATGGAGCCTTACAGGGGGGTGATCAATGACAGGGGGGAGATCAGGGAGCCTATATAGACTCCCTGATCACCCCCCTGTCATTGATCACCCCCCTGTAAGGCTCCATTCAGACGTCCGTATGTGTTTTGCGGATACGATCCATGGATCCGTGGATCTGTAAAACACATACGGACGTCTGAATGGAGCCTTACAGGGGGGTGATCAATGACAGGGGGGTGATCAATGACAGGGGGGTGATCAGGGAGTCTATATGGGGTGATCACCCCCCTGTCATTGATCACCCCCCTGTAAGGCTCCATTCAGACGTCTGTATGTGTTTTGCGGATCCGATCCATGGATCCGTGGATCCGTAAAACACATACGGACGTCTGAATGGAGCCTTACAGGGGGGTGGTCAATGACAGGGGGGTGATCAATGACAGGGGGGTGATCAGGGAGTCTATATGGGGTGATCAGGGTTTAATAAGGGGTTAATAAGTGACAGGGGGGGGTGTAGTGTGGTGCTTGGTGCTACTTATTACAGAGCTGCCTGTGTCCTCTGGTGGTCGATCCAAGCAAAAGGGACCACCAGAGGACCAGGTAGCAGGTATATTAGACGCTGTTATCAAAACAGCGTCTAATATACCTGTTAGGGGTTAAAAAAATCGCATCTACAGCCTGCCAGCGAACGATCGCCGCTGGCAGGCTGTAGATCCACTCGCTTACCTGCAGTTCCTATGAACGCGCGCGCCTGTGTGCGCGCGTTCACAGGAAATCTCGCGTCTCGCGATATGACGCGTATATACGTCTAGGAGGAATGAATCGACCGCCGCCAGGACACATCCCTGCGTTAGGCGGTCGGGAAGCAGTTAAACAGAGTAAGGGCCTATTCACACATCCGTGCGTTTTGTGGATCTGCAAAACACGAACACCGTCAATGTGCGTTCCGCATTTTGCGGACCGCACATCACTGGCACTTAATAGAAAATGCCTAATCTTGTCCACAATTGCGGACAAGAATAGGACATGTTCTATTTTTTTCGGGAACAGAAATGCGGACCCGGAAGTGCAGGTCCGCATTTACGGATCCGGCCAGCACATTGTGCGGTCCCATAGAAATGAATGGGTCCGCAATTTCATTCCGCAAAATATGGAACAGATTCCAGCTACCATCAGGGAGAAACCCCAGAATCAGGGTGTGCCTCAAGGGAAGAAAGGGTGTGCCCTGCACCCTTCTTTCACTGCATGGCTCTAGGGAATAATGGTGGGAGGACAGAGCCACTACCACTCTTAGGCCGAATGCACACGGCCGTGGAACACGGCCGTGAGCGGTCCGTGGTATCCCGGCCTGGCATCCTGCTGAAAGCAGGAGCGCACGGCGTCATTGTTTGCTATGACACCGTGCGCTTCATGCCGCCGCTGCACTACAGTAATACACTCGTATGATCTATACGAGTGTATTACTGTAGTGCAGCGGCGGGATGAAGCGCACGGCGTCATAGCAACCAATGACGCCGTGCGCTCCTGCTCTCAGCAGGATGACAGGCTGGGATACCACAGACCGCTCACGCCCGTGTTCCACGGCCGTGTGCATTCGGCCTTATCCTAAGATCCGGCTCCTCCCGGGCCACTGCAAATATAAATGATTTCCTTTTAATATTGCTACTTCTTTTCTCACCACCAGCCCAGTGCTTTCTTCCTCAGTTTTATCTTAAATCTTTATAATCTTATGAGGCTATAATTGGAAGGCTAAAAAAAATTGTGCTTTGAGAGCCGGGTCTCTGATAGGGATAAAAAAAACCTGCAAAATGTGGAAGGTTGGAACGGAATTACACCATCAATGCTGGGCTGACTCTTCTTGACAGAGCCGTTTAATATTTTGACAGGACAAAATACAAAGCCGCTTTTTATTCTGTAGAGACTTCACTAGACACAAGCAAGGAAGTGCTCGTGATCAATAAACTTTGCTGCGGAGAGTGATTTATTTACAGCAGCGTATTATGTAGAGAAAAAGCCATGATATTTTCACAGGGTTTGACGGCATAATGGGCCCCTCTCAATCCTTACAAGGAAGGGTTAGATTGTCACGGTTGCTCAGGCAGTATTCAAAATGTTATCTGATCACCCTTAAAGACTGCAGAATGAGACAGATGATTAGTTACCTTAAACGATCCTCATCATGCAGAAATTGATGATTTAATATAGTCAATGACAGAAGATTCCATTTGTGCCGGATAAAGTGTCTGCGGTCTGTATCAATCATAATAGAGTTATTATTGAGCATAAAAGAAAAGCATGTTTAATATCATTAATTCCAGATATGTCGCTCCCCGCATCTGGCATTCATCCATAGAGTAGAACCACTCCAGGCGATCATTCCTTGCCTGCGTGCCGGAGACTTCAGTGTTTTTTTCTGTCATTTCAAAATGTTTTTCAGCACCTCCAGCTAGGTGCAATAACAGTTTACAGATTACCGATGTCATCACATTTTGACAAACTTCTCAATCTGATTTGACCTTCATCTTTAGCCATCTGCTTATTTCCTTCTCCTCTATTTTCCTTCTCAGCCTCGACAGTGTGCAGCTTGAACAGTTTCCTCCATTTCACTCTGGGTCAAACGTTCGAAAAGTTTAGATAGGACTTGGAAGCTGGGGCTTACTGGAAGACGGCGGTCAAAATGAAAACTTAGGTTGGCTTCTTCGATTAAATATATTTTTGTTTGCCGCTGAAAATGAAAAAGCTTTAAAAAATGAAGATATTTTGTAATGTATTGTTTTATGGGAAGTAACAGGAAGATTTATCTACTAGGGGTGGTAATATGACTTTCACTAACTCACACAGCATCTTGGTTTGTTTATATATATATAGATTATTTTATTTTTTTAATTGTACATGAATAGCAAAAGCAAATGTTCCCTGTAATTTGTGAGTATTACTAATGTTGCTAAAAAGGTCACTTTTCATGACATTTCATATGCTGAAAATGAAGGAGGAATTGAATTCAATAGCAATTGAGTTAAAGGGGTTGTCACATTAAGACAGCCTATCTCCTATGCATAGGATAGGGGATAACTTCCTGATGGGTGGGTCTACGATTGTTGGAGCAATCATGAGAATGGGGGCTCGTGTTCCCGGATTGAATGGAGCGGACACATCTTCACAGCACTCAGAATGCCATTGACTGCAATAGTATTCTATTGTGGTTTATAGGGAAAAAAATGATCAGAAGATTGCATGCTCAAGTCTGATAAGAGGGCTAAAAATTCTGGTAAAACACAAAAAATAATAACAATTCAAATCTCCTCCCTTTCCCAAGTTTACACATAAAATAAACAATAAAACAAGTAAACATGACAGGTATCTCTGCATCCAAAAATGGCCAAACTATTTGTATTTTAATATATTTTACTTGCAAGGTGATAAATATATTTTTCTTGCCGTAATGGAAATAAAATACACAATTTGCAATTTTTGGGCTACCTTGCCCCTAGCCTAAAAATTGACCAAAAGATTGCACCTGCCCCAAAATGCTGCCATTAAAGAGGACCTTTCACCATAATAAAACCTCTAAACTAACTATACAGCCATGTAGAACGGCGCCCAGGGATCCCCCTGCACTTACTGTTATCCCCGGGCACCGCTCCGTTCTCCGGTTATAGCCTCCGGTATCTTCATAGTTAGGCTCCACCCAGGGGAACCTGCCGGCGTCTCTTTCTCCTATGCTGTAGCGCTGGCCAATCGCAGCGCTCAGCTCATAGCGTGAGAGGGTTTGTTTTCTCTCAGGCTATGAGCTGAGCGCTGCGATTGGCCAGCGCTACAGCCTGGGAGAAGGAGACGCCGGCAGGTTCCCCTGGGTGGAGCCTAACTATGAAGATACCGGAGGCTATAACCGGAGAACGGAGCGGCGCCCGGGGATAACAGTAGGTGCAGGGGGATCCCTGGGCGCCTCTCTACATGGCTGTATAGTTCGTTTAGAGGTTTTATTATGATGAAAGGTCCTCTTTAAAAACTGAGCTCTATGGACAGCAATTTAAAAAAAGTTATTTGGTATTGCCGTATTCATACTGACCAGCAGAATAAGGTCGTCATGTCAAAACTTTGGCAGAATTGCAATTTTTTTCCAATTTCACCATGCAAAGAATTTTTTCCCCATTTTCCAGTAAAAGTGCCATTAAAATATACAACTTATCCCTAAAAATCGCCCTTATACAGTTATGTGAACAGAAAATGAAAAAAATAAAAAAATAAAATATGCCTCTGGTAAGGCAGGGAAGGAGACGAAAATTTAAAAATAAATAAATAAATGAAAATAGACTCTGTCCTAAAAGAGTTGACACAATTTGCTGAAAGTTAGAGGTGTATATATCTGTATGAATACAGCATTAAACATCCACATTATTTTCAAATAATTCAGAATTTCATCTACCTAGAGTTTCAGACATTATAAATCACTTGCTTTAAAAGCAAATAATTTGGAGGAGGTTTACAGTAGTAATCAAAATTCACCAGAATTCTGCACCAAAAATAACCCTGGCACACATTCTTTGCAACACATTTTAGCGTTTTAGACACTTTATGACACATTTGCGACTTGTCAGACAAGGCAACGTAGCTTAACGAAAGGGGGTGTGGCCACAGAAATTGGGCGTAGCTTAGACACAACATTGTGCTCCGAAAAATGTAACACGTTTTTTGGTGTATAAGCAAAAAATTAGGCTATGTAAAGTTAAACTAGAACAGGAGTCGTCAACTTCCCTCATGTCTGCTGTTGTGAAACGACAACTCCCAACATGAACACTTGCTCAGCTGTTTTAGGAACTCCAATAGAAGCGTATGGGACATGCTAGGAATCATAGTTTCATAGCAGAGGTTGCTGACGCATGGACTTGACAGTGTAAAAATGTGCCAGATTTATCATTAAAGGGCTATTCAAGTTATAATAAGTTATCCCCACAAGATCGGGGATAACTATTAGATTGGTGGGGATACCACCACTGGGACCTGCACTGATCACGAGAACGAGGGCCTTGCACCCCCGTAGCCCCCCTGAAATGAATAGAGTGGCCAGTTGCACATGCGTGTGGAAGCTCCAGTCATTTCTATGGGTGTTCTGGAGATAACAGAGTATGGCGCTCAGCTGTCTAGGGAATTCCCATAGAAATTAAAGGACCAGCCACATGCATGTGCGACTGGCCGCTCCGCTCATTTCAGGGGGCTGTAGTGGGTACGGGGCCCCTGTTCTTGTGATCGATGGTGGTCCCAGTGAAAGGAACCCGACCAATTTAATAGTTATCCTCTATACTGTAGATAGGGGATAACATAATCTAACTGGAATAACCCTTTAATCATCAGCTACTATGAAAAATCGGGCGTAGTTCAAGACTGTCCAGTCTAAGTTTCCACTGTTATACTTTCAGACGGTATTAGTAAATCTGCCCCACAGTGTTCATTATGCTATCTGGTATTTCAGGATTTCTTGCCGTGTTCTGGTACGGCATTGCTTAGGGAAAATTCATTAGCATCGACTCTATAAATGTGAGAAGCAGCACAATCCTAACCCTTCTACTCTCCAAGTCTTTAGGCACTTCGCTTACTGTATATATTTGTACACATTTTCACTGGTACCGTAGCTGGACCACATCAAACATGACATGTTATAGCCCTTCGGCCCTCTACTTTGCTCTCAATATTTACAAAGTGTTACAAGTGTAGTACGGCATTACTGAGCTCGCAGACATTGATGAAGATATCTCCAAGGATATTTCTATGCCACTTAGCCTGAAGAAAATGGGGTAATTCAATTGCTCTCACTGGAAAGCATGCACGTTGACCTATTCTGCAATGAAGACAATGTTCTATGATGATAGAATAGATTAAATAGTGTCAATGAAGAGTCCAGAGTACTTTAAGTACAGGGCTGCAATACACTTCCTGCAAGTTCACAATTTATTGAACAAAGGGCTCCATCGTTTTGACTGAATTTAGTATTTTGCATATGATTTTACGGATAAAGAGGACCTGTCTCCTCTCCTGACACATTTGTTGTAGTAACTATTTGCATTCACCGTGAAATTAACTATTCTGAAGCATCTTTCTATATAGTTTTGTGTTGATCCCTTCCCCTATTATTTTTTATTATTAGAAGTTTATGCATAAATTGCTGAGTATTTTCATTCTCAATGTCAAATAGGTATGTCCTTACACAGTCTGCCACTGCCAGCACTGATTAGACTGTGTCAGACACACAGGGACACACTCCTGAGTGGTAACACCCAGTTATCAATGTATCCATGGAATATTCCCACTCTAGCAGGAATATTAAAGGAATGATACAACATAGAGCCAAAAATGATGCTCTCGAATTCTCATTGCATGAGGAATATACTAAACAGAGATGTCAGGAGAGGCGACAGGTCATCTCTAACCCTGGGTTCACACCTGAGCGTTCTGAAAGGAGCGCTCTGTATGCGCGATTGTACGGGCGTTTACAAGCGTGCATACAGAGACAAGCGAACGCCCATTGTCGCGCGTTCCCGAAAGTCTATGTACGGGAGCGCGCGACAAAACGCCCCAAAGAAGCTCAAGTACTTGTTTGAGCGTCTTGCGTTTTACAGTGCGATCGTACGCGCTGTAAAACGCCCAGGTGAGAACCATTCCCATAGGGAAGCATTGGTTTCTCCTTGTTGTGCGTTTTACAGCGCGTAGGAACGCGCTGTAAAACGCTCAGGTGTGAACTTAGGGTAAAAGAGTAATCTGAGATTAAACGCTCCTCTTTGAGCATTATGGCGAAAATTTGGAATGGGGACCCACTTCCCTATGATCCAAAGTCGACTAACTGACAGGAATAATGCACCAAGGAATGTCACAGTACAGGACATGGATCATGCACACAGTGATACCATAGCATAGAAACAATCCATTTAGCATAGATACAGTTCAGTAGCCTTGCAACTAGTGATGTCACAGTACTGGGATAATGCATTTGGTGATCTCATAATATAAAGATAATGTAGACAGTATTGGCATAGAACAGACATAATGGACAAAGTGATGTCACAACAGGAGCATTGCATGAAGTAATCCCATAGTACAGAATGATCTCATAAAGCAGGTACAATGCACACAGTGATGTCACCACAGGAGCAAGACATCCCATAGTACAGAGCGATCTCATCGCATAAGAAGAAAACATAATGATGTCACAATGCAGATATAATGCACACAGTAATGTCCCAGTACAGGAATAATGAGGCCGATTTACTAAAGGCGGATTTACACTGCCCGACCGAGCAGGCAATTGTCGGAAAGAGACCATTCTTTCCCGATAATTGCCTGCTTGTCAGTAAAGGAAAGGTGCGCAATGACCTCCGCTGTATGGGGACAAGCGATGGCTACTGTTATCTCTTATTCCGATACAGATTCTGCTGCCCAGAAACGATGATTTAATGTGCTGCACGAAAGATCATTTCACCAAATGAACGAGCATTTTCATCTGGTAATTGGCAGCACATTTACACAGCCCGATTATAGGCAATGAGCATTCATAGTAATGTCCATTCCCGATATTCGGCTTGACAATTGTGCTGTGTAAATCTGCCGTAATACTCTAGATGGGGTAAACGTGGACAGGCTGTCTAGACCTGCACCAGAGGCTCGGGCTGGATTAGAAATGAGGTGCACAGCTAGACATTTGCCTAACTCTATACCAACTATTGGTTGGCTTACCTTGAGATCAAATATTATGCCAGAATACTGGTGCAATTTTGGCACATAATGTTGCATATTAGGCCACACACCCTTTCCCCGAAAGCCACAACCCTTTATGACAAACCATACACCCTTTTCAGGCTCTGATTAATTTAGACTCCATAGCTTGTGCCAAATTGTGCCACATTTTATGCCAAAATTCGTATTGCTAAATATGGACTTATGTCCTTTCCTAGGTCTCCTAGCTGTATGCAGTAAAGTGGCGGCACATTACTCCAGGTACAATGTGACCAGCACTTGCATCATGCTGATAAATATGGCAGATGTGATGATAAACTTCCATAATTGCTTGGCAGCATACCAGTACTAGAAAATGTATACGGCTGCACCATAAGAAATAATATTGTATTAAACTTATTTAAGGTTTACCGGAGTAATATTTATCCTGCTTCCCTTAGATATTGATAGTTTTAGTAAATAACTACAATAAGGAATCAAGAAATGTTGGGTTCCATTTTCTATGGATTTGTATAAACATCCGGAAAAACGTTTCTTATTGATGCTGGCTTTAGAGCAAAGTTATCAAATATACTGATCCTTTTTCCATGCTGATATTGTAGCTTAGCCGGGAAGTGGTTCTGGGGAGTTCCTTGTATTTTACTGTCTTGTGGGGTTTCATTAAAAGATATTCGAATAGGAGAATTGTGTCCTTGGGCAAATCTATTTACAAGTGCAGCGCTCAGCCATAAATACTCCCGACTCCTGAGCTATTAATTGTCTTGCAGCAATACATAGCAGGCTGGAAGTCTTTGATGTATATACTGGATGTCTTTTTCTTCTACTTGAACCCTCATGGAACTTCTTCTGCATTACAGTTCTGAAGGGTTTTATACACCGAGGTAAAGAAATATAAAAAGATCTCTATTGTATGAGATGCATATTGAGATAGAAAATGCCTCCCAGAAACTGGACCATTTTATAGCAAATCTTGCCCATAGAAGCCAGTTATTTAGCCACTTCGGACAAATTTACAGTTATACAATTATACTGTGTGATATTTTATGATGATGTTTTCATTCCGATATATATATATATATATATATATATATATATATATAAGTAAGCACTTTAGATTGCATGAAGTGGATAATCACAGGGGTGGAAAACAAGGAGATGGGGCTCAGTAGTTTTCCAAGTGTTTTATACTGATGACCTATACTCCGGATGTTACTAGTAGCTGATCTGCAGGGTCTATCTGTATGGATTTTATACGTTCTTCCAATATCTGCTTGTTTTTATCCCCTGGGCTCTCCGTTTTTGTTCTATACTCAAAATACATTTTCTTGGTTACCTGTTGTGTCTGAGAACGCCACCCCTTCATTCCTTACAGTGAGCAAGGCCATTGCTCTGCTCACCCGGTCCGTCACTCATGTGTCCTCCCCAGACTGCTCACCAGTATTTCCCTACTCGGGCCCATCTGCCGGGATAAAACTGCCAGCGGTTCCCTCCTCCATTCAGGCTGGGGCCTGTCTCTGCTGTGCCTATAGGATGCACATATGCAGTCCTTCCAGTGGCCAGCACAGGTACACAGGCAAAGGCTGGGTACCTAGTGGGGTTGTCTCACTTCCGAAAAATAGCATTTATTATGTAGAGAATGTTAATACAAGGCCCTTACTAATGTATTGTTATTATCCATACCACTTCGTTTGCTGACTGAATTCATTTTCCATCACATTATACACTGCTTGTTTCCATGGTTACAACCACCCTGCAATCTAGCAGCAGTGAGCAGTGGTTGTGCTTATAAACCATAGGAAAAAGCACCAGCTTATGTGTGCTCCAACGGTCCCTGTCACCAGAGAGGCTGGCACTTTTTCCTATAGTGTGCGAGGATGGCCACTGCTGCTGGATTACAGGGTGGTCGTAACCATGGAAACAAGCAGTGTATAATGTGGTGGAAAAATGAAAAATAAAAGACAGAATCCTGCAAAGAAAATAAATGCTAGGAAGATAGAGTGTGGACAGGTGAGTATCAGTGTTAATTGAGCACCATAGTGCTCGGGTGCTCGGCCCAAACACATCGGGATGCTCGGGTGCTCTACCGAGCACCCGAGTATAATGGAAGTCAATGGGAGAACCCGAGCATTAAACCAGGCACCCCCTGCTCTGAAGAGGGGAGGGTATCTGGTTCATAGGAAAAAGTCATAAATTGATGAAAACATCGCCAAAATGGTTCTTGAACAGCATGGGGAGGATGTCTGGATACATCTTGGACTCCCAGGTCGCTGCTGGGAATGATGTTGTCCGAGTAGTACGCCACTTTTACAGACTGACAATAACATGCACAAAACCGAAGATAAAATCAATTTTAGATGAAAAATTGTTAGGAAACATTCTTTCCTGTATATTTACTTGTTTGTAAAGTGCAAGTGCTGCCAAAAATTACAAGGAAGAGACACTCCGATACAACCTGTATATCACATAAAGGAGGGCCTCATTCACATTGTGGTACAATTGTTCAGGTAGTGGGACTCCTACACTCATGAAGCCTATGCACTGAGTGAAAGGGCAGCCAAAAATTACAAGGAACAGGCATCATACACAGTCTTGAAAAATTATGATTGATGGCCTGCTGGTGACCCTCAAAAACATTTTGAGCAAGGGCCTGCTGATCTGACCATCTAAAACATTATGGGTGAGGACCTGCTGCCACTTTGGTGACTCAAGATAACCTGGGGCCCATCGCACGTCCCCGTGATGGCGACAATCCATTCGGATGTCTGGCCTATCAACTTTCGATGTTATTGTCAGCGCAAACCATGGTGACTACGGGTAACAGGGAATCATGGTTTGATCCCAGAGAGGGAGCCTGAGAAACAGCTAATGCTACCACATCCAAGCAAGGCAGCATGCGCGCAAATTACCTATTTGGTATAATTAGGTGAGGGCCTGCAGGTGAGCTGACCCTGTAAAAGATTTTAGGTGCGGGCCTGCAGCTGAGCTGACCCTGTAAAAAATTATATGTGAAGGCCTGCTGGTGAGCTGACCTTGTAAAAGATTTTAGGTGCGGGCCTGCTGGTGAGCTGACCCTGTAAAAGATTTTAGGTGTGGGCCTTCTGGTGAGCTGACCCTCTAAAAGGTTGTAGGTGCGGGCCTGCAGGTGAGCTGACCCTCTAAAAACATATATGCGAGGGCCTGCTGGTGAGCTGACCCTGTAAAACATTATATGCGAGGGCCTGCTGGTGAGCTGACCCTGTAAAAGATTTTATGTGTGGGCCTGCTGGTGAGATGACCCTGTAAAAGATTATATGTGAGGGCCTGCTGGTGAGATGACCCTGTAAAAGATTATATGTGAGGGCCTGCTGGTGAGCTAACCCTCTAAAAAAAATATGCGAGGGCCTGCTGTTGAGCAGACCCTGTAAAACATTATATGCGAGGGCCTGCTGGTGAGCTGACCCTCTAAAAAATAATATGCGAGGGCCTGATTGTGAGCTGACCCTTTAAAAAAATTATATGCAGGGACCTGCAGCTGAGCTGAACCTTAAAAAAATTATATGCGAAGGCATCATATGCGAGGAATAAGCATGTGTTGATATGATGGAAGAGGAGAAGGAAGATGAGAAAAGGAAGATTTAACCATATACCCTTGTTTGTGGTGGAAGGGGTGCATGGAAATACAGTGTATTCAGTACATTATAAACAACACATTTAAAGTGCCTTTATGTTTATCAGCTTTCCTCTGGTGGAGTCGAGAAGTCATGGTCAATCGAGGCCTTGTTCATTTTTATAAGAGTCAACCTGTCAGCGTTTTCAGTTGACAGGCGGATACGTTTATCTGTTATAATGCCACCAGCAGCACTAAATACCCGCTGAGACAAAACGCTGGTGGCAGGGCAGGCCAGCACCTCCAAGGCGTAGAGCGCCAGTTCATGCCACGTGTCCCGCTTGGACACCCACTAGTTGTAAGGCACTGAGGGATCACTGAGGACGCTGACACGGTCTGCTATGTACTCCTTCACCATCTTCCAAAATGTTTCCCTCCTTGTGACACTAGGCCGCGTATCAGGGTGAGGGTGCTGGCGAGGTGTCATGAAACTATCCTAGGATTTGGAGAGTGTTGCCCTGCCTCTGTTGGAACTGCTGTGTGTTCCCCTTGTCTCCCCTCCTCGGTTGCCCAAGGAACTACGGACTCTGCTGCCAGCGTTATCAGATGGGAATTTTTTGAGCAATTTTTCAACAAGGATCTTCTGGTATTGCACCGTTTTTCTCATCCTCTCCACCAGAGGAAATGGAATGAGAGATGAGAAGTTCTCTTTGTAGCGGGGGTCGAGAAGGGTGAACAACCAATAATCTGTGTTGTCTAAAATGCGTATAACGCGTGGGTCACGGGAAAGGCAGCCTAGCATGAAGTCAGCCATGTGTGCCAGAGTACCCACAGGTAAGACTTCGCTGTTGTCATCAGGAGAATGACTCTCAATCTCCTCATCCTCTTCCTCCTCTTCTGCCCAACCAAGCTGAACAAATGGAATTAAGCTTCCATGGGTTATGCTCTGTTGCGGATGCAACCATCTCTTGCTCCTACTCTTCATCGTCCAATTTGTGCATAGAAGACGAACTGAGGGTGGTCTGACTATCACCCTGTGCAATGTCTTCCCCATTGCCACCTCTTCCACATGCAATTAATGTCCTTAATTGTGAGCAGCGACTGTTTGAGTAGACACAGAAGTAGAATGGTTACGCTGATAATAGCGTTATCGCCGCTCTGTGTTGATTCCTCAAAGTTTCTTAAAACCTCACAGAGGTCAGACATCCATGCCCACTCCTTGCTTGTGAATAGCGGAAGCTGACTGGAAAGGAGATGACCCTGTTGCAGCTGGTATTCCACTACTGCCCTCTGCTGCTCACAAAGCCTGGCCAACATCTGGAACGTGGAGTTCCAGCGCGTGCTCACGTTGTACAACAGCCAGTGAGCTGGCAAGTTAAAGTGCTGCTGCATCGTTTACAGACCGGCTGAGGCTGTCGATGACTTACGAAA
Organism: Bufo bufo; assembly: GCF_905171765.1. Lineage (NCBI taxonomy): Eukaryota > Metazoa > Chordata > Amphibia > Anura > Bufonidae > Bufo > Bufo bufo. Next base: position 195,525,579 of record NC_053395.1, on the reverse strand, counting down.
ATGTGCACACACCCGGCGCACCTTCACCAGTAGCTCAGGCAAATTGGGGTAGGTTTTAAGAAACCGCTGAACCACTAAGTTTAAGACGTAGGCTAGGCATGGGATGTGTGTGAGTTTGCCGAGCTCCAAAGCCGCCACCAAGTTACGGCCATTATAACACACAATCATGCCTGGTTGTAGGTTGAGTGGCGAGAGCCACAGCTCAGTCTGGTCTCTTATCCCCTGCAACAGCTCTGCAACGGTGTGCTGTTTGTCCCCTAAGCATATCAGCTTCAGCACGGCCTGTTGACGCTTCCCCACTGCAGTGCTACACTGCTTCCAGATATCGGCTGATGGCTGACTGGTGCTGCACGCAGATAATTCAGAGGTTGAAGTGGAGGAAGAGGCGGAGGAGGAGAAGTGGGGGTTGGAGCCACTAATGTAGGTACTGGCGGAAACCCTGATCGACGTGGGGCCCGCAATCCTTGGAGTCGGTAGCACCTTTGCCATCCCAGGGTACCACTCGCTTCCAGCCTCTACAACATTCACTCAGTATGCCATCAGGGAAATGTAGTATCCCTGGCCGAATGCACTTTTCCATGTGTCAGTGGTTAAGTGGACCTTCCCAGTAACTGCGTTGGTCAGGGCATGTGTGATGTTATGGGACACATGTTGGTGTAAGGCGGGCACAGCACACCTTGAAAAATAGTGGCGGCTGCGTAAATCAGGATGGCCGCCGACATCAGGCTGCGGAAGGCCTCAGTGTACATTAGCCTAAATGACAACATTTCCAGGGCCATTAATTTGGCATTTGGTACTATGGCCTGTGGATGGGTGGCTGGGTATTTTTGCTTGCGTTCAAAGGCCTGTGGTAAGGACATTTGGACGCTGCAATGGGACTCAGAAGTGGATGTGGTCGCTGATGGTGCTTAGAAGGTCCAGGTGCAGGGCGAGAGGCACCCGGGCCTGCTCCTTCGACAGGGGATTTCCCAGCACATAATATAGGGGAAGAGGAGGCAGTGGTGTGACCCGCAGACACAAATTGTGGACATAGGCATTCATTCCACTTATTACGGTGCTTGGATGCCATGTGGTGGATCATGCTGGTGGTGGTGAGGTTGCTAGTGTTCACGCCCCGGCTCATTTTCGTATGGCACAGGTTGCAAACTACTATTCTTTTGTCGTCTGCACTTTGCTCAAAAAAGCGCCATACTGCGGAACATCTACCCCTTGGCAAGAAAGATTTCCGCAAGGGGGTGCTCCGTGGAACAGTTGCGGGCCTGTTTGGTGTGGCCCGCTTTCTCCCTTTTGCTACCCCACTGCCTCTTACAGCTTGTTGCAGTGCTGCAGATCCCTCCCGGTCTGTACTTCTGTCCTCGCTCGGCTTTCCACCTTCCCAGGTTGGGTCAGTGACCTCATCATCAACCACCTCCTTTTCCACTTCCTCACTCTGATCATCCTCCTGATTTGTCGATCTAACCACAACCTAAGTGATTGACAACTGTGTCTCATCCTCTTAATCAACCTCTTGAGACAGTAATTGTGGTTGACTCATTGGCAACTGTGTCTCATCATCATCCACCTCATTAAACACTAATTGCCGTTCACCACCATCATGTTCTTGTGACTGTGGAAGCTCAAGAGGTTGGAAATCAGGCACAAGATCTCATGTCCCTCTTCAAGCGTGCTTGGAGACAGGGCCAAATCAAGTAATGGCGATGAAAAGAGGTCCTCGGAATATCCGAGTGTGGGATCACTTGTTTGGCCAGACTGTATATAGTGGGAGGAAGGAGGATCAGGGTGAGGATTGTGTTGACCAGACTCCTGGCTACTGAGACTGGACTTGGTGGAAGACAGGGTGGTGCTTAACTGACTGGAAGCATTATCTGCTGCAATTCAACAGACCACCTGGTCGCACTGGTCTGACTTCAAGAGTGGTGTCCTGCGCCGCCCTGCAAACTGGGACATGAAGCTAGGTATCGTGGATGATTGTTTTTCTTGTGCTCTGACAGCAGGCACAGTTTCTCAGAGCCCAGGGCCATGGCCTATGCGTGCACCATCAGCATCACGACCACTTCCCCGTCCCTTACTGCTCGCCTTTTTTATTTTAAATGTGACATATGCTTGAAAGTATGTCACAGGTACAGTAGCGTAGGATTTGGAAGTGTATGCGCAAAAAAATTTACAAAGGTATTTGTGATTAGAGATGGCCTTGCGGTATGCCTGGCGGTCATTTGGGAGCAAACTTTGCTTGTTTGTGGTTCGCGGAACGGGCGAACATATGGCGATGTCCGCCGGCGCCATATTGTTTTACCATGTGAAGAACTTTGACCCATGACACATCCATCAGGTGGTACAAGAGTGGGAACATTTCTCCAAGTGGTGAAGACGGCAGCACGAAGGCCATCTACTGTCTGGAACTGTTGTCCATTTTTGTAAACTTCCCTTGCCATCCATCCCCAAAGGTTCTCAATTGGATTTAGATCAGGGGAACACGCAGGATGGGCCAAAAGAGTGATGTTATTCTCCTGGAAGAAGTCCCTTGTCCTGCGGGCATTGTGTACTGTAGCGTTGTCCTGTTGAAAAACCCAGTCGTTACCACACAGACGAGGGCCCTCAGTCATGAGGAAAGCTCTCTGCAACATATGGAAATAGCCAGCGGCCGTTTGACGCACCTGAACTTCCTGAAGCTCCATTGTTCCACTGAAGAAAAAAGCACCCCAGACCATTATGGCACCCCCTCCACTGTGACGCGTAGAAAACATCTCAGGCGGGATCTGCTTGTCATGCCAGTAACGTTGGAAACCATCAGGACCACCAAGGTAAAAAAAATTCTCATCAGAGAATAAAACTTTCTTCCACCTTTGAATGTCCCATGTTTGGTGCTCTCTTGCAAAGTCCAAAAGAGCAGTTCTGTGGCGTTCAAGGAGACGAAGTCTTTGAAGATGTTTTTGTTTTTGAAGCCCTTCAGTCTCAGATGCTGTCTGATGGTTATGGGGCTGCAGTCAGCACCAGTAAGGGCCTTAATTTGGGTCGAGGATCGTCCAGTGTCTTGACGGACAGCCAATTGGATCCTCCGGCTCAGTGCTGATGAAATTTTTTTGGGTCTTCCACTTGACTTTTTTGTTCCATAACCCTCAGGATCATTTAGGAATTTACTGCATCCCACCTCAGCAGCGATGGCGTGCTGTGAGAGACCCTGCTTATGCAGTTCAACAACCCGACCACGTTAAAAAAGTGAAAGTTTTTTTGCCTTTGCCATCACAACGTGTGACTACCTGACAGAAAATGACAATGAATCCACATCTTTGCACAGATTTGGTCTTTTAAAGGCATGTGGTCCTAAACTTTTGATCAGCTGAAAAACAGCCTGTTTCAGTTTATTCGTTGTTTTCATTAAATTGAATGCTCAAAAAATGTTTTGTCTCACTCCCATCTCTTCTTGTTGCATGTTGAAGCTCTACTTGGAACCTTGTTAAGATCCAGCCATGCTAAATATGATTTTTTGCCATTTTTCAAGTGGTCTTAAACTTTTGATCAGGACTGTATTTTAGGGATGCGCACACTTTAAACAGGAGATGTGGCGCGGATAATTTAACTGTCCGCAGCGGACACTGTCTACGGAAAACATGCACTGGATGTCACTGATATTTTAGGGATGCGCACACTTTAAACAGTAGAAGTGGCCCAAATAATTTTACTGTCCGCAGCGGACACCGTCTACGGAAAAAGTGCACAGGATGACACTGATATTTTAGGGATGCGCACACTTCAAACAGGAGATGTGGCGCGGTTAATTTATCTGTCCGCAGCGTACACCGTCTACGGAAAAAGTACACTGTACACTGAAAATAATTTAACTGTCCGCAGCGGCCTATTACACAGTATTTAGCGCAGGATGCGCTAAAAATATATATTGCTGCTGTCACACACAATCGTCCTTAAAAGGAGTTTTGGGTCTCCGAAAAGTTTTTGGGATAAAAATCTTCCTATAACATTCCCTACACTGTCTATCCCCTCCTATGCACAGCTCTCCTTAACACTGAGCAATTTAGCGTAGGTTGGGCTACAAACATATATTGCTGCTGTCACACACAATAGTCCTTACAAGGACTTTTGGGTCTCTGAAACGTTTTGGTACCAAAAAAATATTCAATTTTACTCCCTACACTCCCTGTCCCTTCCAACATGGCTAGTGGCATTACAGTGAGGGCAGTACTCACTTGCACGTCTATTGGCTGCATAGCAGTCAAGAAACGTGGGGGGAGGAGACTCAAGCATGGCGTTCGAGCACATGGTGGTACCGCCATGTGCCGAGCAGTGAGATGCTTGAGCCAAACAGGTTTGAGCATGCTCGATCATCACTAGTGAGTATATGATAGGCATGCTGTAACTTGTTTCTCTGTTCCGTGCACTGACTTTTGACTAACTTCTGGATCTGACCATTCACCGCCTGACCTCTGCCTCTACTGACCCTGGGCTGCCATCCCTGACCTTGGTATGTCCTGACTACTGTTGTCCCGGATCCACTGTTGCTCTGCACCAATGTATCTTGGTGCTCTGTGGGTCAGCAGTCACTTGAATAGAGACTACTCCAAGAGGTAGCAGCCTGGTGGTTCTCCTGCAGCAGAGTCTAGATCCATGTACATGAGTTAAATGGTGAATGCCAGTGAAGTCACTTAGATAATGCCCCGAGGAGTAGCCCCAAGTCAACTCTGTTCAAGTGACAGAGTGAGGCCCCATACACTTTATAACACCTATAATAATGACTTTAGTGTGCATGTTTGTCTGAAATAATGAAAATTAGACATTGAACCTTACGGGGGGGCATGGGCATGGGTTTAATTACCAAGGTAGGCGCATAACAGTTGTTATGGATCCCAACAACTCAAGGAACCCATTTCCATTCAGACATGAAATGCAGTTACATAACAAAATATGAAAAAATTTAAAAAATTAAAAACTGGAGACAGCACGTCTGGATTAAATTCCATCACTTTGGACGTGCTGTCTCCATTTTTTTTTTTTTCATATCTTGTTATGTACGCTGGATTGGGGGTATTTTTACCAACCTCCTGGAGACGTGCACCCACCACACTGTTACCAAGGAGTGCTGTCCATCCCTGTTTTTTCACTAATGAAATGCAGTTACAAACGGAAAATGCAAATGTGATCGCACACTACATCCAGCACTCTGCCCTCCATGCTGGACGAGACATTGGTTTATATTTTGGCCAAAGCATAGTAAGCCACTCACCGCGTCAAGGTTGTCTCATGAGTGGTCCCTAACTCTTGTTCCTACCTGTTCATGGGCCATGACAGCCACATAAAATCCAGGGAATGCAGGTCAGCATGCAAGCCAAGTACACTGCAGTTAGTCATGCATGCAAAGTGGCATCAAAAAATTTATTTGGCCCCATCCTAAGCTATAATATTGAGCTTCTCTGCGAAATTACTTTTTGCATTACTCTTGTGCTGTAATTTTGCTACAATAATCCTGCACTGTGACATCATGTGCGCATTATACCTGCAAGTGACATATCTCTATACAGTAATTACAGTGAGTAGATTATGCCTGTATGGTGACATCACTTAATGGTCTGATGATCTGTAAAAGGTTGGCCGCCATTTTGAGCGAGATATGTGGGAGGAATGAGAAAAAATTCTGATTCACTGAAATTCGAATTTTTAGGAAAGTAAATTTAATTTCTAATCATAAACTTTTCTGAAAGGTAAATAAAATGTGAAAGAATGCAAAAAAATTCTTGATAGTAGTTTTTGACAATATCTTAGTTTCCCTAAATGTCTCTCATGAGTCTTCCTGGGATGGAGCCAGTTATATTTGGGAGGCGCTGAAAGAATGTTACAGTTTCTAACAAAAATTATGAACAATTTACATGTGAGGAATCATAGAAGACAGGATCCATCTGTAACTAATTAACCTCACTAAAGAGATTGAGAAACACAGACCAGCCAAGAACAGAAGCATACACCAGCCGAGCTAGAGAGGTATTCCTGGCTTCTTTGTGTTAAGAATTATATTAAGTGGATTTACACATTGTATTCTTTCTCAGTGTCTAAGACAAGCTTAGAAATGGTGCTAAGGATTTTAATTATGTAGACAACTAATTATGATCATTACTTCTTAAGCTTTAGGTCCATTGTGTAGTCAGTGGAGCTTACCTACACTGCATAGCTATACCCCACTGGATAGTTTTGCATCTGGACTGTTTTACCTGGTCAGTATAGGATTCTGCTCAGACATCATTGTTGAAAGCCAAACCGGAAAAGCAGGGTATTAGCAACAGGGATGGCCGAGGTGCACCTGATGACTGAGGGGTGCAATGTCCTTTCTGACATATAATAAGGGAGCACTATGGCATGCATACTATGCCATGTCACATGGCAGGTGGCATCCTTTATAGATTTTGCATTGGGGTCTAGCAGTCGTCAGTTACATCTAGATTAGTGTTAAGTGAGCATGCTCGGCCAAAATGCTGTTCGGCTCGAGCATGGCTATGCCCGGCAGATCCTAGTGCTCGGCCGAATAATTCAGATACTCAAATACAACTTAATACAATGGAAGAACCCCAGGCACCCCCTGCTCAGAAGAGAAGAGGGTGTCTGGTTCATAAAAAAGGTTAGAAATTGATGGAAACACCATCAAAATGGTTTGGCAACAGCATTAAGAGGATAGCTAGATGTATCTTATACTCCTATTATGCACAACATACAATAGACAACCACACAAAGGCAATATGCCAAAAGCCAGCTATGTGCTCAATCTATCCAGGAGACAGATAACAGCCAGCATACCTTACAATGGCAGCCTTGTGCACTATGATATATTCCAAACCTGCTCTCATCTGACTGAGAACCAGTAAACCTCAAAGTTATTTTGCATCTGTTGGATGGCTTGGGTGGACCTGCACACCTAGATCAATATCATTAGGGCGACAAAAAGTTTTCTGATTGTCCTAACATAATATTCAATAACCTTTCTATACAGTTTTGTCATGTAAAAACTAATTTGCATAAACATAGGCATATGGGAAAGACATGCAAATGAGCAGAATCTCTCATGAACAGCACCCTCTATTAGTTGCATAGTGTTATGACAAGACTATTCACTCACAGCAGAGAATAGTCTTGTCATAACACTATGCAACTAATAGAGGGTGCTGTTCATGAATCATGACTCATGAACAGCGCCCTCTATTAGTTGCATAGTGTTATGACAAGACTATTCGCTGAGATCATATTCGCTATATTGCTCTATATTAGTTTTTTTTTACCACCTCCCGTCTGCCCATAGACTATAAACGTCCAGGAGGTGGTTCTCTATTTCTGAATGGACGTTCCAGAATGTCCATTCAGAAACTGCAGCTGCACGCTAATCGTGCAGCTGCTGATCAGGTTGCCCAGCTGTCAGTGACAGCAGGGCAACCCAGAGAGAAGGCAGGAACAGTGCCCAGGTGCCCTTGCCTTCTGGATCGCTGCATACACAGAGCTCGCTGAGCGCTGTGTATGCAGAGCAGGAAGCGCTATGCGCTTCCTGTTCCTGCCCGATGGTCATGTGATCGCGGGGACCGGAGAGTGCAGGAGCTGTGTGAGGTCTTTCAGAGACCTCGATCAGCCCTGCACTGAAGCTGTACAGTGCTGTATTGCGCTGTACAGCCTGTCTGGGGGGGTGTATTTCTGCTGTAACTGGGGCTACTATGTCAGCCCCAGTCACAGGAGAAATCAACAGTGAAAAAAATAATAACTGTCAAAAAAAGCCATTTTTGTCACCTTACATCACAAAAAGTGCAACACCAAGTGATCAAAAAGGCATATGTCCCACAAAATGGTACCAATAAAACCGTCACCTCATCCCGCAAAAAATGAGCCCCTACATAAGAAAATATTTAAAAAAAAACAAAAAAACTATAGCTCTCAGAACATGGACACATAAAAACATAATTATTTTGTTTCAAAAATGCTATTATTGTGTAAAACTTAAATAAAATATACATATTTGGTATTGCCGCATCCGTGACGGTCGGCTCTATAAATATATCACATGATCGACCCAGTCTGATGAACACCATAAAAAAAAAATAATTAACTGTCAAAACAAGCAATTTTTGTCACCTTACATAGTAACATAGTACATAAGGCCGAAAAAAGACATTTGTCCATCCAGTTCGGCCTGTTATCCTGCAAGTTGATCCAGAGGAAGGCAAAAAACCCTGTGAGGTAGAAGCCAATTTTCCTCACTTTAGGGGAATAAAAAATTCCTTCCCGACTCCAATCAGGCAATCAGAATTACTCCCTGGATCAACGACCCCTCTCTAGTAGCTATAACCTGTAATATTATTACACTCCAGAAATTCATCCAAGCCCCTCTTGAATTCCTTTATTGTACTCACCATCACCACCTCCTCAGGCAGAGAGTTCCATAGTCTCACTGCTCTTACCGTAAAGAATCCTTTTCTATGTTTGTGTACAAACCTTCTTTCCTCCAGACGCAGAGGATGTCCCCTCGTCACAGTCCTGGGGATAAATAGATGATGGGAGAGATCTCTGTACTGATCCCTGATATATTTATACATAGTAATTAGATCTCCCCTCAGTCGTCTTTTTTCTAACGTGAATAACCCTAATTTTGATAATCTTTCAGGGTACTGTAGTTGCCCCATTCCAGTTATTACTTTAGTTGCCCTCCTCTGGACCCTCTCCAGCTCTGCTATGTCTGCCTTGTTTACAGGAGCCCAGAACTGTACACAGTACTCCATGTGTGGTCCGACTAATGATTTGTAAAGTAGTAGGAATATGTTCTCATCACGGGCATCTATGCCCCTTTTGATGCAACCCATTATCTTATTGGCCTTGGCAGCAGCTGCCTGACACTGTTTTTTGCAGCTTAGTTTGCTGTTTATTAAAATTCCTAGATCCTTTTCCATGTCAGTGTTACCAAGTGTTTTACCATTTAGTATGTACGGGTGACTTGCATTATTCCTTCCCATGTGCATAACCTTACATTTGTCAGCGTTAAACCTCATCTGCCACTTATCTGCCCAAGCCCCCAATCTATCCAGATCCCTCTGTAGTAGTATACTGTCCTCTTCAGTGTTAATTACTTTACACAGTTTAGTGTCATCTGCGAAAATTGATATTTTACTATGCAAGCCTTCTACAAGATCATTAATAAATATATTGAAGAGAATAGGGCCCAATACTGACCCCTGAGGTACTCCACTAGTGACAGTGACCCAATCTGAGTATGTACCGTTAATAACCACCCTCTGTTTTCTATCATTAAGCCAGTTACTTACCCACTTACAGACGTTTTCTCTGAGTCCGAGCATTCTCATTTTATATACTAACCTTTTATGTGGTACAGTGTCAAATGCTTTGGAGAAGTCCAGATATACGACATCCATTGATTTGCCGCTGTCAAGTCTAGAACTTACCTCCTCATAGAAACTGATTAAATTAGTTTGACATGACCGATCCCTCACAAAGCCATGCTGATATGGCGTTATTTGCTTATTTCCGTTAAGATGCTCTAAGATAGCATCTCTCAGAAAACCTTCAAACTGTTTACCCGCAACAGATGTTAAACTTACCGGCCTATAGTTTCCAGGCTCTGTTTTTGGACCCTTTTTGAATATTGGCACCACATTTGCCATGCGCCAATCCTGTGGGACATTCCCTGTCAGTACATCACAAAAAGTGCAACACCACTTGTTCAAACAGAGCGTATGTCCCACAAAATGGTACCAATAAAACCGTCTCCTCATCACGTAAAAAAATGAGCCCCTACATAAGAAAATCTCTCAAAAAATAAAAAATATATAGTTCTCAGAACATGGACACATTAAAACATAATTTGTTTGTTTGTTTGAAAAATGCTATTATTGTGTAAAACTTAAATAAATAAGAAAAAGTCTACATATTAGGTATCGCCACGTCCGTAACAATCTGCTCTATAAAAATGTCACTTTACCGAACCCCTCAGGTGAACGCTGTAAAAATAAATAAATAAAAACTGTCTAAAACAACAATTTTTTTGGTCACCTTGCCCCATAAAGTGTTATAATGAATGATCATAAAATCATATGTACCCAAAAATAGTACCAAAAAAACTGGCACCTTATTCCCTAGTTTCCAAAATGGGGTCACTTCTTGGGAGTTTCTACTGTAAGGGTGCATCAGGGGTGCTTCAAATGGGACATGGCATCTAAAAACCATGTGGAGTTCCTTTTCTTCTGCGCCCTGCTGTGTGCCCATACAGCAGTTTATGACCACATGTGGGGTTTTTCTGTAAACCGCAGAATCTGTGTAATAAATGTTGAGCTTTGTTTGGCTGTTAACCATCGATGTGTTAAAGAAAAAATTGGATTAAAATGGAAAATCTGCCCAAAAATTTTTTAAATTTGATCTCCATTTTCCTTTAATTCTTGTAGAACGCCTAAAGGGTTAACAAAGTTTGTAAAATCAGTTTTGAGTAACTTGAGGGGTGTAGTTTATACAATGGGGTCATTTATGGGGGTATCCACTATGTAGGCCCCACAAAGTGACTTCAGACCTGAACTGATCCTTACCCAAAGTGAGTTTTGGCAATTTTCTTAAAAATTTGAAGAATTGCTTTTAAACTTCTAAGCTTTCTAACGTCCTAAAAAATAAAATGACATTACCAAAATGATGCCAACATAAAGTAGACATATGGGGAATGTTAAGTAAAAAATATTTTATGAGGTATCACTTTCTGTTTTAAAAGCAGAGAAATTGAAATTTAGAAAATTGCGAATTTTTCAAAATATTTGGTAAATTTGGGATTTTTTCATAAATAAAGGTGAAATATATTGCCTCAAATTTATGACTATCATGAAGTACAGTGTGTCATGAGAAAACAAACTCTGAATGACTTGGATAAGTAAAGGCGTTCCAAAGTTATTACCACATAAATTGAGATATGTCAGATTTTCAAAATTAAGCCTGGTCAGGAAGGGGGCAAATGGCCCAGATGGGAAATGGTTAATATTCGTAATATTCTAAAAAATGAATATATAGCAATATAGCAAATATTATGTAATAATTATGTAGTAAGTCAGTAATAATATCTGACACTGGAAAAGCTGGGTAATAACTCAGTGTAAAAAGTAGTATAGACAAACCGCTCACTCCCCTTACAATTCTGGATTGGGTGCTCTAGTCTCAAATTGATTCACTCAAATCAACAAAAGCGTAATAAAAAGTATATATTATGTAGTATGAGACTGGCACTCCCTCGCATGGAAATAGAGCAATAGTAATAGTGTTGTTACACAATATTTAATTGGCAAAATATATTAAAATACAACATCACAATACAATATTAAAATAACAATCGCTGCAGCGGAGACAATATCAGTCCCTAAAAATACATAAAATCTAAAACTTCAATAAAAACAAAAAAAAAGTCCAAAAAGAAGGGGACCATACGTCCTGAATGTGCAAAAATATCGCAAGCCAAAAGTGTCAGTCTATTCCTTATAATAGTATTGGCATTCCTTTCTTGTATGCAATATAACATGCAAAATCCATGCAAGGCACCTTTTCAAATATTCGGAATTGTCCGATATAAATATTCAATAAAGTATCCAATCGGACACCAAGTTGTTACTCACAGGTGAATGTCGATTATCCTGCAGTCCCAATATTCAATCCTTTAGATTTTTACTCACGGTATTTATTCACGTGGTTCTTAGTGTTTACCGTCCCACCTGGTTCGTTCGTCTCTGGTCTCTCTCGATCGTTATCCACAAATCTCAGATCCGGTTATACGATCAGGGTGTAATATCGCGAGAGGTGAACTTATACTTGTACTGACCAGTTTGAATGGCTGAAATTCCGGGTCTTTATCTTTGGAGCGCTCCAATTTCTTTGTGTATCTCCGGATATTAGTAGACACTGCAGCGATTGTTATTTTAATATTGTGATGTGATGTTGTAATTTAATATATTTTGCCAATTAAATATTGTGTAACACTATTACTATTGCTCTATTTTCATGCGAGGGAGTGCCAGTCTCATACTACATAATAACTCAGTGTAGATCGCGGGTTATTACCCAGCTTTCCCAGTGTCAGATTTTATTACTGAGTTATAACTCAGCTTTCCCAGTGTCAGATTTTATCACTGAGTTATTACCCAGTTTTCCCAGTGTCAGATATCATCCTAGTGTAGATCGAGAATATTCTAATAGAAAAATTTTCCATGCAAAAGGCTACACTAATAAGCTTGTCATAAGACTCAGTCTAATATTCTTGTCAGAAGACTATGAAACCAATAGATGGTGCTATTGAGTTATGAACAGCGCCCTCTATTGGTTTCATAGTCTTCTGACAAGAATATTAGTCTGGTCATAAGACTGTGAAACCAATAGAAGGTGCTGTTCATAACTCAATAGCACCATCTATTGGTTTTGATAGTCTTATGACAGCGGAAAAACAAGGCAGATTCTGCTCATTTGCATGTCTTTGCCATATGCCCATGTTTATGCAAATGAGTTTTTACATGACAAAACTGTATAGAAAGGTTATTGAATATTATGTTAGGACAATCAGAAAACTTTTTGTCAACCTAATGATATTGATCTAGGTGTGCAGGTCCACCAAAGCCATCCAACAGATGCAAAATAACTTTGAGGTTTATTGGTTCTCAGTCAGATGAGAGCTGGTTTGGAATATCTCATAGTGCAGAAGGCTGCCATTGTAAGGTATGCTGGCTGTTATCTGTCTCCTGGATAGATTGATGGCTTGCACATAGCTGGCTTTTGGCATATAGCCTTTGTGTGGTTGTCTATGGTATGTCATACATAATATGAGTCTAAGATGCATCCAGCTATTCTCTTAATGCTGTTTCCAAAGCATTTTGATGGGGTTTCCATCAATTAAAAAAAAAAATTATGAACCAGACACCCTCTTCCGAGCAGGGGGTGCCTAGGGTTCTCCCATTGACTTCCATTGTGCTCGGTAGAACACACGAGCACTTTGGTGCTCGCTCAACACTAGTGTCCACACCTTCATGTCCGCAAACACTGTTTCCAATTCCGATTTCAAAACATTATCACAACATGCTAGCTAAACCCTTGACAAGCTGCATTTCCCATTGCAGCCACTGAGTATCTTTATAAAGATATAAAGTATAAACAATTCTCAACAGAGTATCCAAAAATACTAGTCATCTAGACAAAAGGTAAAGATACATCATGCCATGTGACAATATAAGGGTATTTTCACACTTGTGTCAAAGTTTTCCGGTATTAAGTTCTGTCCTAGGGGCTCAATACCGGAGAAAAACTGATCAGTTTTATCCTAATGCATTCTGAATGTAAAGCAATCTGTTCAGGATGCATCAGGATGTCTTCAGTTCAGTTCTTTTACGGTATTTGGACGGAGAAAAAAACGCAGCATGCTGCATTTTTCTCTCCGGACAAAAATCCTCAAAATATGCATAATGCATTTTCCATTGGAATGTATTAGTGCTGGATCCGGCATTAAAATTGCCGCACCCGGTCTTCCGGTCTGAGCATGCGCAGACCTTTAAAAATGTAAAAAAAAAGAATACCGGATTCGTTTTTTCCGGATTACACCGGAGAGACGGATCCAGTATTGCAATGCATTTGTGAGATGGATCCGCATCTGGATCCGTCTACAAATGGTTTCCGTTTGCATACAGATTGCCAGATCTGTCAGGCACTTCCGGTGACGGAACTACCTGCCGGAATCCAGCAACGCAAGTGTAAAAGTACCCTAAGGCTATGGCACATGATATAATTATGAGGCTGAAAAATACAGAGCTGATTTCAAGAGTAATTAATTATTCCCTTTTTCAGCAAATACATGTATGTATAGAATGTTTTGCAAAAATCAGCTTATAACATTCAACTTATTGAAAAAGGAACACTAAAAATACCCAGTTGTGTGAACTACACTGTTCACAAAATAGGAAGCTGTTTTTTTTTTTTTTATAGGACTTCAAAAATGTTAGGAAAAATGCAAAATGTCACAAAATTAAACATGCCACCAAAAAACACTGTCCAGGGAGATAAAATTATTGTGAAAAAATATATAAATAAGTAATTAATAAATTATGGTTACCTCAACAATCCCTTGCTGTTCTGAGGCGAAATGGGTCCCTGCTGGTCTCTGCTTACAGGTTCCATCTTGACACCCAGCAAATTACCTGACTGCAGAGTCTGAATGAAGTTCCTGAGGTCCACCAAAGGAAATAATTCTGAGGTCCGCTCTCCATGTATACAGGACATGGAAAAGTCTACCTTTAATTGTTATCATTGCACATGCAGGACTTATTATTAGTAATGTTTATTAAGGTAAGTGGTTCATAGGCAGACATAAACTGCAAAAGGCGGTGGTGGGTACCTTGTAGTACTGAGGCACTGTACATCCACAGGGTGCATATATGGTATATCCACATGAGAACTGGTTATTCCAAGGTCAGCTGCAGCTTCTTCCAGTTTTATTTGGGGTCAATTATTGTGTCAGAACTTTGGTCCAACAGAGGATCCTCTTGTACTCTGGTGGACAAGTTCAACCTTGACAGGATGAGGTGGGTCACCACTGTGACCAGTGATTAGATGAGTGTGAATTTCTTGTCTGTCTAGACAGGAAAAGGAAGTAAAGACCAGTGAGGACTATGTAATAGTGGAGCATCAGTGAAGTGGGTAATGCTTCTCCAGTTTTTAAACCCACTGTAAGCCCTTTACCCAAAAAATGTTTCCCAACTGGAAAACACCTTTAAAACACATGGTGTATTTTTCATTCAGTTAAAATTTCAGAGCGTGTGAAGGAGGTCTTAAGGTGTATTTACACCAGGCGAGTAGAAACAGATTGTTGGGAAAGAAGCATTCCTTCCCAACAGTCGGCTGCTCATTAAGTGGAGGTGTAAATAAAGTATGTAAAGTACCATCACACAACAAAGGAGGTCCACTGTTATGTTTTAGTTTTATAGTATTATTATTTTCCTTCAAGCATACCTTATCTTTAAAAAAAAGCTGGTGGATTTCACAGCATCGTGGTTATCCTTTTCCTTTATACCAGTTTGCCCTTATTACCCACATTCATTAATAGCGGAGGGCATTCACCAGACCTCCACATTTTCCTGCAGAGCGATGTAATTAATTTTAATTATGTTACAAAGATTGTTTCAGACTTGCGGGGAAAAAAAAACTTAATTCCCCTGTTTAACAGATATATTATTAAAAAAAATGTATCCTTATTATTACCCTCCAATACAAGACAGAACAAATCCCTTTCTAGAGCATGGAGGTAATTTTCAAGAAAGAAATTTACTCATTTTCTTGAGCATTTTGGCACTGGATGAGAAAATAATTCGGAAAAAAAAGTGGCTCCTTTCGTATTTCAACTTGCCTTCAGCAAAAAAATGTTTGAATTTTATTCCGTCTTTGACGAGAAAACTGACTTTTGTGAATGCCAGAAAGAGTTCACTTTGTAAGTGGTATGTAAGCATCCTCTGTGATCAGCACTTCTTTTTAGTATGCAGCCCAGAGGATTCGGAGACAGATTACATTTACCGTAATTAACATATATGTAAATGGAGATCATGGCTATGAATGATAAATTTTCATAGCAATTTAAACCTTGTACAAATTAATCAACCATACAGCCACTTGATTAATGAAAGGCAGTGTCACTTTAAAATGCGGCATGCTAATATATATTACTGTTATGTCTGATCAAAGAATCTTTCAACATAAACCAATTAAAACAGCCATTCATTTAAGCGTCTACTGGCTCGCATGTAAACACGTAATTACGAACAATGCCTGTTAATCCTTTCCCATCTGTGATTGTGCCATGTGACAATATATTATTAAAAAAAAATATATTCTTTTGGAAAAAAAAAAAATTGCATTGACTTCAGAAGATATAAATAAGTGCATTATCCGCTTAGTTATGAATTTGCAATCCAATTGGTTTAAAAGAGGTCACCTAACCTATTGACTGTTGTCATGGTAACAAGTTCCTTCGCCAATCGTCTATCCTCTCGGCTTCTGCTGTATGGAAAATAATTTTTAAAAGTGGTCTCTTCGCACCCTTCATGCTTTCAGTGAAAGAATTTAAAGTGGTTCATAAACATCACAAGAGCAAAACAGTTCATCGTCTGTATCAGGAATGGTGGGATTGTTTTTCAACTCAAAGCAAAGCTACATTGTAATTGTGCATTCAGAAATACAATGGAACTAAGGCATATATGCAGTTGTGTACAGCCACCATACGAATTACATTTTTTTTTCATTACTCTTGGCAACTTTTGGTCCCTGTAAAATTTTGGGTTGCCGCGACCTCCTCACATTGAAGGAGATTTATGAAAACTGTCTAAAAGAACAACTGACTTTGCTGTCCATATCAACTAACAACAGCTCAGCTCACATTTTTCAAATGCACTCTAAGAAATGAAGGGTGTGGTGTGATTGGTTTCTATGGGAAACTAAGCCAGTTTCACAAATCTTCCCCAGTGTTCCAGGAAGATCATCAATCCATGCAGAGGTTCGCCCAACCATTGGGACATGCAATGTTGAACAATGATGAAATCTCAGAAAAGGTCTCTCAATTCAAGGATTCTGTTCCTGTCAGTTTGTGAGAAGTGGAGATAACTGGCAGGGGGCAGACTGGGAACTTAAAGTGACCCTAGAAAATAAAATAAAAGTGACCCCATGTTGTAGGTGGGTTCAAATTGACAGAAGGCGGGGCAGCACATGTAGGCAGGGACAACACAAGTAGGCTGGGGCCAGCAATACCTTAGTGCAGCACACAATACCACCGTAGCAGAACCAAAAACAACAGTGCAGCACAAAATACTGCTGCCTCCGCTGCAGCATTTAACTGAATTACTGCCTCCATCTCCAGTGTATACTGCCATGGTCTATAGGAGTCATCTGCATCGTATTTGTCATCACCCTCTAGCTCCTCTCCTATCGCTTGGGCAAATAAACCACCTAGTTCTGTATAAAATTCCTGGGACGTTTATGTCCTCATCATCATCGTCCTCCACCTCCTGTGCCAGTTCAGCCTCCACAGGGCTCAGGTAGCCATGAGATGTAGGCACCACATTTTCCATCCCCTTGCCAGTCAGATTTATCAGCATCCCCTCCAGAACATGAAGGATTGAATGACATCATTCATTCCATAGTGAAAAATAAAGTGGCCTCCTCAAAGAGCCTGAACAAACAGCAGGTGTCACATATGAGCTTCCACTGTCTAATGTAGAAGTTACACCAGGGAGTAGTCCTGTCCATCTGCATCATCAAGAAATTGGTCAGGGGTTTCCTATGCTCATACAGTCGGTCCAACATAAGGAGTGTGGCGTTCCAAAGTGTGGAAATGTCACATATGAGGGGATGTAGGGGAACACCATTCTACCTTCACAGCTGAAGGAGGGCGTGTTTTGCATGGAAAAAGTGGCTGAAGTGCATGCACAGTTTCCTTGATATTTTTTTAAGGAACTGGGTGACAACCAGATTGAAGATATGCACCGTTGCAGGGCACATGGGTCAGCCCTCCCTAATACAGCATCTTCAGTTAGTAAAAAGTTAGCCAGGATTCGATTTCCTGGTTAATAACATTGTCCAGTTCCTCCCCTATGTGACTACGTTTGCCCATGCCGACCACGTGCAGAACCACATGACAATGCCGTGCTTTGCATAGGTGGTATGCTGAAGTACCACTCTGAACTGTGCCTACAGTGGAGGCTGAGGACAAGGTGGAGGATGAGGAGGCAGAGGAGGACATTGGTGCAGACATCCCACGATCACAACGCGGAGGCAGCATTGCCATCACGCAGCCAAGTTGCTAGTGTGCCTTGGCCGGAACCACATTTGCCCAGTGGGCTGTAAAGAACATATATTGTCCTTGACTATTGTTACATCTCCACACAGGGCGGACAGCTTCCTACCTGTCTTACACTGAGACCCTTTTTTACTCCTAAAACAGGCATAGAAAATGATAAATGAGGCAGGCCTGCCGGCCAGTTCCCTTCCCCTCCCACAATTTTAGATTTGGCGTGAGTGGGGAGAAGTGCGGATTCAGTGAAGTAAAAATGTGATTGCAGTAAATCAGAATACATTCAAGGTTTGTTTGTAGTCTGTTGCCATGGAGACACATAGATCTGCAGAACAGCTGAATACACAAAACAATATACATACTATTTCTATTCAAGACTGTTTGCAAATTTGCTTTACTTTTTCTTTAGCCTGATTTATTTTCAGATTTATAACTAAAGATCTTAGAAATGCTTATTTCTTGCTGAGCTTATTGGAATGTTTTAAATGGAAAATAGAATGTTGTTCAAGCAATGTATGTAGTCTCTGAAACACAAAATCTGCTTTACAACTAAGAAATCAAATTTATATCACATATGAATAAAGCCATACTCCATATACATTCTATAGATCTTAAATGTGAAATATGTTTCAGCTTTTTTTTTGATTGGTGTAGTCATTAAAAATGTACTACTAGCAATGATAATTAGGTCAATTGATGCACTGTTTCATTAGAGTCTATGAATTACATTTTATTTGACTAAAGCAATCAATACTGCAGTTCCCACTGAAATCGATAGGCAGAAATATGAAGAAAATAGCAGCAACTTCTGTTTAATATGGCACTTAAGGAACAGTCTGGGGTGATATAGAGTCTCCTAAAAAAAAAAAAAAAAGACTTGCACAGACTGTAATAATATGCAAATGTCACTCCCCAAATTCCATCTTCTTAAAGGAGAATTCCTACTAAAATAATGTAATAGACATGTCAGAGAGATCTGAAAAGTGTCCACATCTCTTCCATTGTACATGGAGACTTTGTTCAAAGATTAGTGCTCAATCATAAGCATTGTGCCTAAAATTTTCAAAAAATGTATTTGTTTCCATGGCATCAAGGTGCAACCAATTACAGGAGGCAGGGATCAAGGGTCGGTACCTACCAAACAGCTTGTGTGCTCATTGAGAGTAGTCTCCACTAGAGGGAGCTGAGGAGCTTACAGCCAGCATGCTATTATATCGTTCTATCAACTTTTATGCAGGGAATTTGGAGTTCTGTATCAGAAAAATGGAGCTTCATGTGCTATCAAGATATATTAGGAAAGTAATTAGCACATCAGTTTAAATCTATAAAAAAAAAAATGGACATTCCGTTTACGCCAGTCACACACAGAAGATAGACATTAATTCACTGATTCATTCATGTTAAAATCATAGCAACCTTGAACCTCTCCCCAGGCTACTCTCAGAAAACAACAGGTTGTGACAAAAGGAAAAATAAAGTCACAGCAAATTTATTGGGACCATTAAAGGGGTTGTCCATTCTTTTACAAGTGATGGCTTATCCTCAGGATATTGGCAGGGGTCCAACACCCCGCAGCCCAGCCAATTAGCTGTTCTGCATTAGCTCCAGTGTTAGAAGGTCCATCCATTGTGCAGTGAATGGAGCTGGTTACTGCAGTGCTGCTCCCACTCAATTCAATGGGAGCAGTGTTACAGTTATCATTTCTGCCCAGAAGTAGCCCTAGAGGGCTCTAGTTATGAATGGGCTATACACTCAGTTTCTGCACACACGCGCACACACTGGGACAGCGTTCCCTGGCCACTTCCTTTTGGAGCTAAATCTCCATCCCTGACTGTTGTTACCAAGGACCTAGTGCCCTCTGCTGGAGTTACATGTTACAGAGGCATTTCTCTATTTCACATGGCTTTACTATGACAGAAAAAAGAGAGGGAAGTTTTTACCAAAATTTCCTGGACAAGCACAGACACTTGTACCCCCCAGACTACATAGCAATACACAGTCTGCATTTAGAGCAATTATGCCATTATAGATACTATAAGTTCCAAACCTCGGGACAGTTTTCACCTTTTTGTCCAGGCCATTTTTTGCAAATCTGGTAATGGCATCATCGAGCGAAATGCGCATGCCATTACCTGTAGTACATGCTGGATTTCAAACAGGCTCAGGGATTACGTCAGCGCCTCTTGAATATATTATATTAGAGGCAGCGCTGGACTCAGGAAGGCGGCTCTGGGCACCGGACCGAAGGGTGCTGCTGGGCACCATGTTAGGAAAGGACATCCCCTTGGGCACCTTATGTAAGTCATTAGCATATCACAAAAATAAATCAAGACTATTAGTTAATAAGGGCATCATTTAATACAGCTCAGGGAGACCTACAAGTAGCTATGTTTTACTGTAGGGGGTAAAATGTGGTGGCAGAATCCCTTTAAAAAGCCTTTTATGTTAAGTAATAAATATTTTATGAGGTATCACTTTCTGTTTTAAAAGCAGAAAAATTAACATTTTGAAAATTGCTAATTTTTCTAATTTCTTAGTAAATTTTGGATTTTTTCATAAATAAAGGTGAAATATATTGACTCAAATTTATGACTGTTGTGAAGTACAATGTGTCATGAGCAAACAATCTCAGAATTGCTTAGATAAGTGAAAGTGTTCCAGAGTTATCACCACATAAATTGACACATGCCAGATTTGCAAGGGCATCGTTTTAATACAGCTCAGGGAGACCTACAAGTAGCTATGTTTTACTGTAGGGGGTAAAATGTGGTGACAGAATTCCTTTAAAAAAAATGTAAAAAAAAAATCCAAAACCCACTTTTTAAGGACAAATTCAGTTATGAAGTCACTTTGTGGGGCTTACATAGTAGAAAACACCCATAAATGACCCCATTTTAAAAACTACACCCCTCAAGTTATTCAAAACAGATTTTACAAACTTTGTTAACCCTTTAGGTATTCCGCAAGAATTAAAGGAAAATGGCAGATTTTCCATTTTAATCATTTTATTCTGTAACACATCTAGGGGTAACAACTAGGGATCGACCGATTATCGGTTTGGCCGATATTATCGGTTTGGCCGATATTATCGGCCGATATTGAGAATTTTGAACGTTAACGGTATCGGCATCTATTTTGCCGATATACCGATAACGTATGGGGAACACAGAACGCGCTGCTCTCAGCGCGTTCTGTGTTCCCTCCGCAGCACAGGGGAGAAGGAAGCAGTGTCTCCTCCCCCTGTGCTGCTGCTGCCGCTGCCGCCAATGACAGAAGAGAAGACAAGAGGAGGGGAGGGGCTGTGGCCGCTGCGCCACCAATGAAGATAAGTCTTTCATTCCTTCATATACAGGAGGCGGGAGCTGGCTGCAGAATCACATAGCCGGCTCCCGGCCTCTATGAGCGATAGCTGCGATCCGCGGTAGTTAACTCCTCAGGTGCCGCGGATCGCAGCTACCGCTCATAGAGGTCGGGAGCCGCCTATGTGATTCTGCAGCCAGCTCCCGCATCCTGTATATGAATGATTGAGAGACTTATCTTCATTGGTGGCGCAGTGCGCCCCCCCCAAGCCCCCCAGTATTAATCATTGGTGGCGCAGTGCGCCCCCACCCCAATCCCAGCCAATAGTAAAAACATTGGTGGCGCAGTGCGCCCCCCCCCCACCCAGTATTACTCATTGGTGGCAGTGGCCACAGGATCCCCTCTCCCCTGCTCCTCCGATCGGAGCCCCAGCTGTGTAAGCCTGGGGCTCCGATCGGTTACCATGGCAGCCAGGACGCTATTGAAGCCCTGGCTGCCATGGTAAGCTCCATGCTGCTGTGTGCACAAAGCACAGAGCAGCAGGGACAGTGTGAGATCCTATTCACCCTGATAGAGATCTATCAGGGGGAATAGGACAAGGGTTCTAGTCCCTAAGGGGGCTAAAAGTTAGTAAAAAAAAAAACACACAAAAATATTAAGTATAAATGAAAAAGACTTATAAAAAAAAAATACACATTAACAATAAACATATAAATTTTCAGCAGATTTGTGTAGGAATTTATTTTTTTTCTCAAAAATGAAAATTCCCAGAATATCGGTATAAATTATCGGCTATCGGCCTGAAAGTTCACAAATTATCGGTATCGGCCCTAAAAAATCAATATCGGTCGATCCCTAGTAACAACCAAAGAAAACTCAATATTTATTACCCTCATTCTGAAGTTTACAGAAATACCCCACATGTGGTGGTAAACTGCTGTATGGGCACATGGCAGGGCGCAGAAGAAAAGGAGCTCCGTAGGGTTTTTTGGAAGGCAGATTTTGTTTGAATGGTTTTTAGACACCATGTCCTATTTGAAGCCCCCCCTGATGCATCCCTACAGTACAAACTCCCAAAAAGTGACCCCATTTTGGAAACTATGGGATAATGTGCCAGCTTTATTGGTATTATTTTTGGGTACATATGATTTTTGGTAGCTCTATATTTCGTGTTTTGTAAGGCAAGTGTCACAGGGCGCCGACTTCTAGCTCCTTCCCTTTGGTGTTGCTGGCGCCCTGCGATAACTTCGGAGCAAGGACATGCGCTGCGTAGTTTCGGCGAAAAGTCTGAGCACCGAACTGGGCACTCGGCGCTCAGCAGAATGCAGGGGGATGAGTCATGTGAAGCTGGCCACGTCACATGACTCCCTCTCTCCCCTATTTAACAGGCAGCCTGCTGGCCACAGGTTGCCTGTGATTAAGATCCTATATCTTGTGTATAGTCCGTTAGCATATTACTTGGTATTTGCATTTTGGCTTGTTACTTGACTTTGTCTCTTGCTTTCTCCTTTTGTACTTTTGCATCTCCTGGTATTTGACTTCTGCTTGACTTTGACGTGTCCTCACTTGCTCCCTGTGTTGTTACTTGACCTCCTGGTTTTGACCTTGCTAGTTTGACCTCTCTTTGCTGTCTGTTTTGTTTGTCTCTCCGCACTTACGCAGGTTAGGGATCGCCACCCAGGACGGGTAAGTGCAAGTAGGCAGGGACAGAGTGGGTGGAGTCAGTTTGCACCTTCCCTATTCCCCTTCTCGTGACAGCAAGGTAACAAAAAAATGGCTGTTCTGGCACAGTTTTTAGTTTTGGTTTTTTACAATGTTCATCTGACAGGTTAGATCATGTGCTATTTTTATAGAGCAAGTTGTTACGGACGCGACAATATCAAATATGTCTACTTTTTTGTTTGTCTGTTTTCAGTTTTACATAATAAAGCATTTTTGAAAAAATGTTTTTGTGTCTCCATTTTCTGAACGCCATATTTTTTTATTTTTCTGCTGATCGTCTTGTTTGACATTTTTATTGGTACCATTTTTGGATACATATGATTTTTTGATCATTTAATATTACACTTTATAGATCAAGGTGACCCAAAAATTTGTTGTTTTGGTTCATTTATTTTTTTACAGCGTTGACCTGTAGGGGTAGGTCATGTGATAATTTTATAGAGTAGGTCATTACAGATGGGGCATATACCTAATATGTATACTTTTTCTTCTTTATTTAAGTATTGCAAAAAAAAATATGTTTTAGTGTCTCCATAGTCTGAGAGCCATAGTTATAATTATTTTTTTTGGCCAATTGTCTTTGGTAGGACCTCATTTTGATGATTTGATTGGTACAATTTTGTTGGGCATACGCCTTTTTGATCCCTTAGTGTTGCACTTTTTGTGATGTAAGGTTATAAAAATGGCTTTTTTGGCAAAGTTTTATTTTTTTACGGTGCTCAGCAGAGGGGTTAGGTCATGTGATATTTTTAAAGAGCAAGTCTTTACAGATGTGGCAATACCTAATATGTATAGATTTTTCTTTATTTCAGTTTTACACAATAAAAGCATTTTTGAAACAAAAAAAAAATCATATTTTCAGTGTTTCCATATTCTGAGAGCCAGTTTTTTTTGTTTGTTTTTTGGCGATTGTCTCATGTAGGGCTCATTTTTTGCGGGATGAGGTGATGGTGTGAATGATACTATTTTGGGGTATATACGACTTTTTGATCGCTTAGTGTTGCACTTTTTGTAATGTAAGGTGACAAAAATGTTTGTTTGGCACAGTTTTTTTTAATGGTGTTAATCTGACAAGGGAGATTATGTAATATATTTATAGAGCTGGTCGTTAAGGACGCGGCGATACCTAATATGTTTATTTTTTTATTATAAAATCAAGGGAAAGGGGCTTTTTTTTATTTAAACTATATTTTTTTATTATTATAAACACTTTATTTTGTTTACTTTATTTCTGTCCCACTCTGGGGTTCTGATACCCTCTGCAATGCATTACAATGCATCTGTATTGTAATGCATTGCCTGTTTGTGTATTACACAGTGTAATACACTAACAGATGCCTAGGAGACCGAGGCAGGGGCTGGATCTCCTAGGCTTCCATAGAAGGCAGGTCTCGATGCCTCTGCAAGGCATTGGCTTGCCTTCTCAACCATCATGTCCCCATCACCTAATGGGAAACCTCACCCACCTCAAACACCTTTTATGCAGTGGTCAGCAGGCCGATGACAGAGGATACAGAAGGGGCCTATCAGCCCCTGCACTGATCAGGCAGGCACCGGAGCAGTGCCCGTTTGATCAGCATGATGTAATAGTACGTCAAAAGGTGGGAAATCACTTGCCGCTATAATGTACTATTGCTTCATATGTCAGGAAGGGGTTAACCAGATATTTTTCATTTTTGCAAGCAAGATATTTTTGATCATACTGAAAGAACAATATCCAGTTATTTAGTATAGTGGCTAAATATGATAGCACCTGTATCACTGGAGAATGAATTCAGCAAAGCAACATGTATATGAATAAGTATGTCAATGTTTGAGTTGGCTTCCTCTGGGTACTCCAACTTCCGCCCATGCTGTAAAAACATACTGATAGTGTAGATTAACAGGCTTTGTATAAATGTGGACTAATTGTGTATATTTACAGTATGCATGAAATGTGCATTGCATTGGGGTCAGGGATTTATTACAATAATAATCTAACAAAATAAAGGCAATGAATCGATATTGTTGAAAACATTCTTTATACTCTACGATGAAAATCAGACCACTATACAATTGAGATGTCAAAAGGATACAAACAAAGCACAGTAGATGACACTATGCAATTTAGCTATGACTATTGTTGCTTTTTCCCTGACATGTAAGGGTTTTCCAGGAATTTGTTTTCAAATCCCCCACCCCCACCCAGTGATACTTGCGAAGAAATCTATACATATCTGCTCCCCATCCACCTTAGCTCATAGGTAGGGATGAGCGAACCCGAACTGTATAGTTCGGGTTCGTACCGAATTTTGGGGTGTCCGTGACACGGACCCGAACCCGAACATTTTCGTAAAAGTCCGGGTTCTGTGTTCGGCGCTTTCTTGGCGCTTTTTGAAAGGCTGCAAAGCAGCCAATCAACAAGCGTCATACTACTTGGCCCAAGAGGCCATCACAGCCATGCCTACTATTGGCATGGCTGTGATTGGCCAGTGCACCATGTGACCCAGCCTCTATTTAAGCTGGAGTCACATAGCGCCGCACGTCACTCTGCTATGATCAGTATAGGGAGAGGTTGCAGCTGCGATATTAGGGCGAGATTAGGCAGATTAACTCCTCCAAAAGACTTCATTCTGTGATCGATCTGCAGCTGTGGATCATTGAAGTGCTATTATTGACTTGCTCACTTTTTTGAGGCTGCCCAGAGCGTTTTTAGATCACTTTTTTTCTGGGGTGATCGGCGGCCATTTTGTGACTTGTGGTGCGCCAGCACGAGCTATCACCAAGTGTATTTAACCATCGATAGTGTGGTTATTTTGTGCTATATCCTACATCAGCTGCAGGCTGAGCCTGTGTCACCGAAGTGCATTTAACCATCAACAGTCTGGTTATTTTTTGGCCATATACTACATCAGCTGCAGGCTGAGCCTGTGTCACCCAAGTGCATTTAACCATCAACAGTCTGATTATTTTTTGGCCATAAACTACATCAGCTGCAGGCTGAGCCTGTGTCACCCAAGTGCATTTTTAACCATCAACAGTGTGGTTATTTTTTGGCCATATATTACATCAGGGGCAAGTTGAGCCTGTCACCCAGCGCCTAAAAAATAGACCTGATATTTCTATTCAACCAAATCTGCACAGTTTTAGCTGGTCAAGTTATTTGTAGTGACCGTAAAAGCAGACTTTTTGTTCTGGGTTGAAAAAGCATTCCCAAATTTGCCATTCTGAAAATAACTAGTTTGTGGTATTTGAGGCCTACCTGAAATCTATCCCAAAAAGAAAATCTTACATTGAAGGTATTGATAGTGTCATTCAGAAAAACCTAAGACACACGCTAGCGTGCTGATAGAAGTGTCATTCTGTGATTAAACCTATAACTGTCACACAGCGCAAAAAAAAACAGGTCTCACATCTCTATTCAACCAAATCTGCACAGTTTTAGCTGGTCAAGTTATTTGTAGTGACCGTAAAAGCAGACTTTTTGTTCTGGGTTGAAAGAGCATTCCCAAATTTGCCATTCTGAAAATAACTAGTTTGTGGTATTTGAGGCCTACTTGAAATCTATCCCAAAAAGAAAATCTTACATTGAAGGTATTGATAGTGTCATTCAGAAAAACCTAAGACACACGCTAGCGTGCTGATAGAAGTGTCATTCTGTGATTAAACCTATAACTGTCACACAGCGCAAAAAAAAAACAGGTCTCGCATCTCTATTCAACCAAATCTGCACAGTTTTAGCTGGTCAAGTTATTTGTAGTGACCGTAAAAGCAGACTTTTTGTTCTGGGTTGAAAAAGCATTCCCAAATTTGCCATTCTCAAAATTGTGGTGAACGGGAACAATGAGGAAAACATCTAATAAGGGACGCGGACGTGGACATGGTCGTGGTGGTGTTAGTGGACCCTCTGGTGCTGGGAGAGGACGTGGCCGTTCTGCCACAGCCACACGTCCTAGTGAACCAACTACCTCAGGTCCCAGTCGCCAGCAGAATTTACAGCGATATTTGGTGGGGCCCAATGCCGTTCTAAGGATGGTAAGGCCTGAGCAGGTACAGGCATTAGTCAATTGGGTGGCCGACAGTGGATCCAGCACGTTCACATTATCTCCCACCCAGTCTTCTGCAGAAAGCGCACAGATGGCGCATGAAAACCAAGCCCATCGGTCTGTCACATCACCCCCATGCATATCAGGGAAACTGTCTGAGCCTCAAGTTATGCAGCAGTCTCTTATGCTGTTTGAAGACTCTGCTGCCAGGGTTTCCCAAGGGCATCCACCTAGCCCTTCCCCAGGGGTGGAATAGATAGAATGCACTAACGCACAACCACTTATTTTTCCTGATGATGAGGACATGGGAATACCACCTCAGCACGTCTCTGATGATGACGAAACACAGGTGCCAACTGCTGCGTCTTTCTGCAGTGTGCAGACTGAACAGGAGGTCAGGGATCAAGACTGGGTGGAAGACGATGCAGGGGACGATGAGGTCCTAGACCCCACATGGAATGAAGGTCGTGCCACTGACTTTCACAGTTCGGAGGAAGAGGCAGTGGTGAGACCGAGCCAACAGCGTAGCAAAAGAGGGAGCAGTGGGCAAAATCAGAACACCCGCCGCCAAGAGACTCCGCCTGCTACTGACCGCCGCCATCTGGGACCGAGCACCCCAAAGGCAGCTTCAAGGAGTTCCCTGGCATGGCACTTCTTCAAACAATGTGCTGACGACAAGACCCGAGTGGTTTGCACGCTGTGCCATCAGAGCCTGAAGCGAGGCATTAACGTTCTGAACCTTAGCACAACCTGCATGACCAGGCACCTGCATGCAAAGCATGAACTGCAGTGGAGTAAACACCTTAAAAACAAGGAAGTCACTCAGGCTCCCCCTGCTACCTCTTCTGCTGCTGCCGCCTCGGCCTCTTCTGCTGCTGCTGCCACCGCCTCCGCCTCTTCCTCCGCCTCTGGAGGAACGTTGGCACCTGCCGCCCAGCAAACATGGGACTTACCACCAACACCACCACCTGCGTCACCAAGCATCTCAACCATGTCACACGGCAGCGTTCAGCTCTCCATCTCACAAACATTTGAGAGAAAGCGTAAATTCTCACCTAGCCACCCTCGATCCCTGGCCCTGAATGCCAGCATTTCTAAACTACTGGCCTATGAAATGCTGTCATTTAGGCTGGTGGACACACACAGCTTCAAACAGCTCATGTCACTTGCTGTCCCACAGTATGTTGTTCCCAGCCGCCACTACTTCTCCAAGAGAGCCGTGCCTTCCCTGCACAAACAAGTGTCCGATAAAATCAAGTGTGCACTGCGCAACGCCATCTGTGGCAAGGTCCACCTAACCACAGATACGTGGACCAGTAAGCACAGCCAGGGACGCTATATCTCCCTAACTGCACACTGGGTAAATGTAGTGGCGGCTGGGCCCCAGGTGGAGAGCTATTTGGCGCACGTCCTTCCGCCGCCAAGGATCGCAGGGCAACATTCTTTGCCTCCTGTCTCCTCCTCCTCCTACTCAGCTTCCTCCTCCTCTTCTTCCACCTGCTCATCCAGTCAGCCACACACCTTCACCACCAACTTCAGCACAGCACGGGGTAAACGTCAGCAGGCCATTCTGAAACTCATATGTTTGGGGGGACAGGCCCCACACCGCACAGGAGTTGTGGCGGGGTATAGAACAACAGACCGACGAGTGGTTGATGCCAGTGAGCCTCAAGCCCGGCCTGGTGGTGTGCGATAATGGGCGAAATCTCGTTGCAGCTCTGGGACTAGCCGGTTTGACGCACATCCCTTGCCTGGCGCATGTGCTGAATTTGGTGGTGCAGAAGTTCATTCGCAACTACCTCGACATGTCAGAGCTGCTGCATAAAGTGCGGGCCGTCTGTTCGCGCTTCCGGCGTTCACACCCTGCCGCTGCTCGCCTGTCTGCGCTACAGCGTAACTTCGGCCTTCCCGGTCACCGCCTCATATGCGACGTGCCCACCAGGTGGAACTCCACCTTGCATATGCTGGACAGACTGTGCGAGCAGCAGCAGGCCATAGTGGAGTTTCAGCTGCAGCACGCACGGGTCAGTCGCACTGCGGATCAGACCCACTTCACCACCAATGACTGGGCCTCCATGCGAGACCTGTGTGCCCTGTTGCGCTGTTTCGAGTACTCCACCAACATGGCCAGTGGCGATGACGCCGTTATCAGCGTTACAATACCACTTCTATGTTTCCTTGAGAAAACACTTAGGGCGATGATGGAAGAGGAGGTGGCCCAGGAGGAAGAGGAGGAAGAGGGGTCATTTTTAGCACTTTCAGGCCAGTATCTTTCAGTGACTCAGAGGGAGGTTTTTTGCAACACCAGAGGCCAGGTACAAATGTGGCCAGACAGGGCCCACTACTGGAGGATGAGGAGGACGAGGATGAGGAGGAGGTGGAGGAGGATGAGGATGAAGCATGTTCACAGCGGGGTGGCACCCAAAGCAGCTCGGGCCCATCACTGGTGCGTGGCTGGGGGGAAACACAGGACGATGACGATACGCCTCCCACAGAGGACAGCTTGTCCTTACCTCTGGGCAGCCTGGCACACATGAGCGACTACATGCTGCAGTGCCTGCGCAACGACAGCAGAGTTGCTCACATTTTAACGTGTGCGGACTACTGGGTTGCCACCCTGCTGGATCCCCGGTACAAAGACAATGTGCCCACCTTACTTCCTACACTGGAGCGTGATAGGAAGATGCGCGAGTACAAGCGCACGTTGGTAGACGCGCTACTGAGAGCATTCCCAAATGTCACAGGGGAACCAGTGGAAGCCCAAGGCGAAGGCAGAGGAGGAGCAAGAGGTCGCCAACGCAGCTGTGTCACGCCCAGCGCCTCTGAGGGCAGGGTTAGCAAGGCAGAGATGTGGAAAAGTTTTGTCAACACGCCACAGCTAAGTGCACCACCACCTGATACGGAACGTGTTAGCAGGAGGCAACATTTCACTAACATGGTGGAACAGTACCTGTGCACACCCCTCCACGTACTGACTGATGGTTCGGCCCCATTCAACTTCTGGGTCTCCAAATTGTCCACGTGGCCAGAGCTAGCCTTTTATGCCTTGGAGGTGCTGGCCTGCCCGGCGGCCAGCGTTTTGTCTGAACGTGTATTCAGCACGGCACGGGGCGTCATTACAGACAAACGCAGCCGCCTGTCTACAGCCAATGTGGACAAGCTGACGTTCATAAAAATGAACCAGGCATGGATCCCACAGGACCTGTCCATCCCTTGTGCAGATTAGATATTAACTACCTCCCCTTAACAATATATTATTCTACTCCAGGGCACTTCCTCATTCAATACTATTTTTAATTTCATTTTACCATTATATTGCGGGGCAACCCAAAGTTGAATGAACCTCTCCTCTGTCTGGGTGCCGGGGCCTAAATGTGTGACAGTGGCCTGTTCCAGTGGTGGGTGACGTGAAGCCTGATTCTCTGCTATGACATGAAGACAGATTCTGCGCTGACATAAGGCCAGATTCTTTGTTACGGGACCTCTCTCCTCTGCCTGGGTGCCTGGGCCTAAATGTGTGACAGTGGCCTGTTCCAGTGGTGGGTGACGTGAAGCCTGATTCTCTGCTATGACATGAAGACAGATTCTGCGCTGACATAAGGCCAGATTCTCTGTTACGGGACCTCTCTCCTCTGCCTGGGTGCCTGGGCCTAAATGTGTGACAGTGGCCTGTTCCAGTGGTGGGTGACGTGAAGCCTGATTCTCTGCTATGACATGAATACAGATTCTGCGCTGACATAAGGCCAGATTCTCTGTTATGGGACCTCTCTCCTCTGCCTGGGTGCCTGGGCCTAAATGTGTGACAGTGGCCTGTTCCAGTGGTGGGTGACGTGAAGCCTGATTCTCTGCTATGACATGAATACAGATTCTGCGCTGACATAAGGCCAGATTCTCTGTTACGGGACCGCTCTCCTCTGTCTGGGTGCCGGGGCCTAAATGTGTGACAGTGGCCTGTTCCAGTGGTGGGTGACGTGAAGCCTGATTCTCTGCTATGACATGAAGACTGATTCTGTGCTGACATGAAGCCAGATTCTCTGCTATGGCATGAAGAGACTGATTCTCTGCTGACATGAAGCCAGATTCTTTGCTATGGCATGAAGAGACTGATTCTCTGCTGACGTGAAGCCAGATTCTCTGCTATGGGACCTCTGTCCAATTGATATTGGTTCATTTTTATTTTTTTAATTTTAATTTTAATGCATTTCCCTATCCACATTTGTTTGCAGGGGATTTACCTACATGTTGCTGCCTTTTGCAGCCCTCTAGCTCTTTCCTGGGCTGTTTTACAACCTTTTTAGTGCCCAAAAGTTCGGGTTGGGGACGAAGTTCGGTTCGGGTTCGGATCCCGAACCCATTTACGGGAAGTTCGGCCGAACTTCTCGAACCCGAACATCCAGGTGTTCGCTCAACTCTACTCATAGGCTGTCTTCATCAGACTTCCGGTTCCTATCTGTGACCCAGCAGTGATATGTCACTTGGGAACATGTCACCTCTGAGGCCAGCCATTGGGTGCAGCAGTGCCTATGACCCCACCTATGCTGAAGTTGACAGATGGGGACCAGACAGTGGAATAGTTATAAGGGTCACAGTAGTGACAATTGCAACTGGGCCCCTAAGCCAGGATAGCCCACAGGGTCCCCCTTGCCAGAAGCGCCTTATAAAATGCTGTATTATGGAAGCCTTTTCTAGTATGCAGGAAAAACGGGGAGTGAAGTGATGTGAGCGTTGTACTCACCCCTTTTATCTGGTTTTCTCTGGCGGATGACAACTTGGTTCGTTTGGGTGTCAACACGCCACCTGCAGTACTGAAAACCCTGTCCAAGATGACACTGGAGGCTGGGAAAGATAGAAGAAAGAGAGCGTGCTGTGATAATTTGGGCCACTAGTCCAGTTTGCCTGCTCAGAAATCCTTGAGGTCAGGGAACAGGATATGTGCCAGAGACTAGTCAGAGTGTAGGTAGGCCTGAACCTGAGTGTTGATACGGGAGCTGTTGGCTTGCTAATTGTCATCAGCCCGGTGTGGCATGTGGAAAAACTACTCCATTATGTTGCGGATACTGAACTGACTGTGGCTGCAGCTACTTCTGCTGCTTATGGCTGTCAGAGGAGGCTGACTCTGCAGGGGGCAGAGAGGAGCCTCCCTTTCAAACTCACTGGCGGCAAGCGGCTGCTCGCCAGTAGCTTCTGCAAGCTGCGTACACAGTGTTTCCTGGTAATAACGTATTTTGTCCTTCCTTTTGGAAGGAGGAAAACATTAATTTTGCTTTGATAGCGGGGGTTTAAAAGCATGACTATTCAGTAATCATCAGAGTACGTAATGTCAATGATACACCTTTTATACAGCTTTCCATACTGGCCAGTGTGGCCAAGGATCCGGTTCTTTCCAGCTCCCCACCCACCCCCACACACACACACACACACACACTGAGATAATTGGGTGTCCTGGCTGGTGCCATCATCATAATTTTCTCCTTGTAGGTCCCCAACAGCTACAGGGCGGACAACAAGATGCATTAGCTTAGCTGTTCTTCCGCCATCACCCCCTGCTGTATGAGAGTTGCTGTAAAATAAATATGAGAAAGATGACATTGTTCATGTTGCAACTGTCCCTGCTGATGAACTTTGTGACCTCTTCAAAGGGCTTCAGCAGCCGACAAGTGTCTTGAATGAGCTGCCACTGCCTGCTGCTAAGGTGGTCAGGTGCATGGCATAAAGACGCTTGAGCATGTACAAAGTTAAATTTCAATGAGTTGGAATGTCATGGATTAGGCAGTGTAGTGGCAGGCCATTCCATCGCCGCAAGTCCAGGAGAGTGCAAGCATGTGTGATTTTGGCCAGGTTCAGGGAGGCCAGGATGTTGCACCCATTATTGTCGACTACCTTGCCCAGTTGGAGTCGGTGAGGTGACAGCCAGCGGGATGTTTTCTACTTGATATACTTTAACAACTGCTCGCTGGTGTGGCTACTCTCACCCAGGCATATCAGCTCAAACATGGTATCGCTGGACTTGACACATGTGATAAGAAAGAGGGGTAGTACGAGCAACGCTGTGCCCTGCTGCAGTTGTAGATGTGTGAGCGTCCATAGAGGAGGAGGAGGCAGATTAGTGCCTGGTTTGGTAGCCAGGCCGACACAATCATGGGGGGGTCAAAAGGATCTGGCATTGAAGACAAACTGCTAAATGGGAGATACTCCCTGCAGAGCTAGAGGCAGCCAAGCTTGGCTTAGCTCTGGCGCATTTTGGGTCTAAATCATCCACAGTATCAACGGCATCACCAGACCCTGAAGCAGACAAGGCCATGGCTGCTCATTAAGCGGTACATCGCCTCTACTCTTTATTGCTACTGCTGTGCCATCCTCCTCCTCTGATGTTGCCCCCTTCTCAGCATCCAGATCCAGCTCACAGATCCTGTCCAGCACACAATCGTCATTGGAGTCCTCACCCTCCCTGCCACTGTTATCAGACTGTGAGATATCATGGTGGGTTCTTTGGCCCCCCTCCTCTGCTCTGCATTTGCCCCAACTGACACTGTTGCTACCCCCAATGCCAACACCATGACTACGGGTCCCACTACTACCACCACCAACACAGCTATGCAAAGGGTCTGCAGCCTCCTCCTGAGCCACCTCCTCAGGGCAGTACAAACACTGACTGCTATCGCACAAGTCGTCAACAGGATGACTCTCTTAACGATCTGCTGTAGGGCATTTTCTTGCAACTTCTTAGAAAAAGGCAGAAGCCCCACTAGCAATGGGCAGTAAAGACTGAGAGGACTCCACTGAAAGCCTTCTCTGGGGCTGCAAGGAGGAAGAGCAGGAGGAACACTGTGACTCCTGACTCCATGGCATGGTGTCAGACTCCAAAGTCGCCTCCACGTCATCCTACTGTGACTGAGGAGAACTGAGCCATCCAATCAAAATCTCATCCTCTTTCTAATGTTGTGCCTTTCAGAAGGCAGGGACAACTGCAGCCTAATACTACTACTTCTGGACAGATAAACCTTGCTGCTACTACCCACTTTCTAGCTCTGGATCGTTCATTTGGAACCTTTGCATATCCCACTTGGGCCTAAATGTACACAATCACACAAAGTATGGAAAGGTTTGCATATTTAATTTAAAGGAACTTAAAGACAGTGAGGCGCAATAAGATTTCCTTCCCTTTCCACAAACATACCGAGGACATTTTCACAGGCAGTTGACTTTGGAAATACTGCAGTATCAGTGCCACCAACAGATTTGTGTTCCATATCATTTCTTTGTTAAAGCATGCAGATTTAGAAAAAAAACTAATCCAGTGTAAAACACAAATTGACAAACTACTATGCAATTATTTTGAACCCCCTCCCCGCCCCCACACCAACACTTGAACTGCCTGGAGATGCACCAACATGGATTTCGGCCTAGTTTTTTCCATTACCACTCACTGATGTCAACTGTCCGCTAACCTGTGTATTGCAATACATGTGTATGCTGGTTTTAAAAACTTCAACCCGAAAAAATAAATCTTGAACTGTGTAAAGATGAAGCAACACAGATTTCGGTCTAATATGTCATGTTACAGCTCACAGATATTTTTGGCTGCTACCCTGCATACTCTAAGACACGTATATGCTAGTTTTAAAAACTTCAATTACATTTTTTTGACTTGAACTGTGTGGAGATGAAACAACACAGCTTTATGCCTAATATTTCAACTTATCAATTCACAGATGTTATTCTTAACTACTCTGTGTATTGTACGACACGTATATATGCTTGGTTTTAAAAACGTCAAAACGAAAAAAAAATATTAACTATGTGGAGATGCCCTGGCACAGAGATTAGACTAGCATTTTAGGTGTTTTTACTGAGATTTTAAATGCTACATCTATTGTCTGGATGGTAAAACACATGTACAGTTTTGTGCTTATTCCACTCCCCCCCCCAAAAAAAAAAAATTCTGTTAAAATGGGAAAAATGAAAGAGATGTCTTTGATAGTAGCTGCTTTTGAGGTTTGCAGCAGCTGCAGTTGTGCTAGAAAGCGCAGTCAGCCTCAGCTTCTCACTTCTTACTCCCTGGCTGGAAAATTTTCCCTGCCTGTCCCTATTCTACACAGTTTTTCTTTCTTGTAATTCTAGCCTTTCCCTTCACTGTCCCTGGCAGTAGAATAGAAGTTTAATTGTGACTTTTGACTGTCTCTAAGATCGTCTTTCTGGCAGACACTGTAAGACCCATCCACCCTCATTTACAACCAAGCACAAAATGATGCTCTGCTTGTTCTGCTAGGGCAGGCATCGTCAGACTGCGGCCCTCCAGCTGTTGTAAAACTACAACTCCCACAATGCCCTGCTGTAGGCTGATACCTGTAGGCTGTTCGGGCATGCTGGGAGTTGTAGTTTTGCAACAGCTGGAGAGCCACAGTATGAGGATGTCTGTGCTAGGGCATCTCCCTGCCTCCTACAGCACTTATTGGCTTATCCAGGCTGTCTGTCGGCCTGGGAGCCTCCCTAGTGCTTTTTATCGCTGACATGTGCAGTAAAATGGCACTGTACACTGTTTTACTTGATTAGTCTGAAACAAACCTGAAAAGGTTTGGACTCAGCTACCGGCCTAAATTTTCCAGAGTTCGTATGGAACTCGGTTCGCTCATCCTTACTTTTACTGTATTGTTAGTTTAACTGATCCAGCAGGCTGTTTCAGCAGAGGAACATCCTTCCAGAGTTCACCGGATCCCTCCTGGCCGTATACTGCTGTTCACCGCTGTACACCATTGACTATAATGAGGTCAACCCAACAGATGTGATATTAGCCTTTTTTTTCTCGATTTTCACTTTTTACTTTTCCGCTTTTGTTTCATCACAAAGTTGATTGGAAATTGTAAACTACTACTGTAGGTAGGTCTTCTACATTCATATCCATTTTCAGTGAATATATAACATAGTTTAGAGAGTTAACGTCTTCTTCCGTTTTTTTTAAATGTGATCTTCCCAGCCAGAGTTTGGGTGAGGGTCATTTATGACCAAATATATGCCACTTTTTGTTGTATATTCGGTGCAGATTTTGTAGCAAAGGTGATTTGAGGCAGAATCTGCAACTTACTAAGCAAAAATTTGAGAAAAAGATAAAAAAAGAACTAAGATAAAACATCCTGCACAATATGATAAATAAATATGTGGATGTCAATGGCTACATTTCTGAAAAAAATCACAAAGAAAATAATAATGTACTAACAAAATAGATGCAAGCATTATATATAGACTAAGTCTTCATTCTGATATGATAAAAACTGAGACTCTTAGCCAATATATTTTGATCAAAACACATCTGTGCCTACCTACCCCAGCCAAGGTGGTCTCAGGTTAGGCAGGTCCTACGCTAAACCTACCTATGCCATTGGGCTTCTATGTTCAGGAGCGCAGACTCTGCACACATGGTGTGCTGCTCCTAGTCACCTCTATGTGCATCCAGCAACCAATGGGAGGAGAAGCAAGCACACCTATATGTACCACCTAATCAAGGTGGTCTGTTTGATTGGAAAGGCAAAAGTGCACAGGAATGCTACTCAAGTTAAAATAGGAGCGCATTCACACTTTTATAAATGTAGCCATTGACATCCGCATATTTATTTATCTTAGTTTTTTTTCTTTTTCTGTGATTTTTACTTAGTTTGTAGTATATGCTTGTGGGAGTGGCACCTTCAAGTGTGAATGCGCTCCTATTTAAACTTGAGTAGCACTCCTGAGCATTTTTGCCTTTCCTATCAAACAGACCGCCTTGATTAGGTGGTACATATAGGTATGCTTGCTCCTCCTCCCATTGGTTGCTGGATGCACATAGAGCAGGAGCAGCACACCAGATGTGCAGAGTCTGCTCTCCTGAACATAGATGCCCAATGGCATAGGTAGGTTTAGCGTAGGACCTGCCTGACCTGAGACCACCTTGGCGGGGGTAGTTTGGCACAGTCTATATATAATGCTTGCATCTATTTTCTTAATGCATTATAATTTTCTTTCTGTGATTTTTTTCAAGAATCTGCAACTTCTTCCTCTTCCACGTACGCCAGTTCTAAAATTGGGAGCATGGAGTGGGAGGGGAAGAGTGAGGACCTGCAGGCCCGTCTCATTTATCATTTTCTATGCTAGTTTTTGTCGTAGAAAATTATCAAAATCTACGCCAAAAAGGGAGCTGGTGTAGATTTAAAGCTGTTGTAAGCAGGCAGTGGATGCGCCTAAGTTGGCGCCTCTATATAACGTAGGCGCATCAAGCGCCAGCGCAGGGTTATTAAGAACGACGTCTACAACGCCGTTCTTAATAAATGACCCCTTTGGTCTTTTGAAGCCCTTTTGAAGCCCATGGACAAGTGTAGTGTTTTTTTAAGAGAAAAAGCAAATCCGATTTTTCTAATGCTGGAGAATTCCTTTAGTGAATCATTCCCACAAAGCTCTGATAACAGAAGGTTCACCAAAACTGAACGTTTAGCTTTATAAATATTGTACTGGTTAAGCCTCAGGCAGATGTCTGTGGAACACGGTCCGCGAGATACCGGACTGGCATTGTAGGAGCGCACGGCGTCATAGCAACCAATGACGCCGTGCGCTCCTGCAATGCCAGTCCGGTATCTCACGGACCATGTTCCACGGACATCTGCATGAGGCTTTAGCACAATTACCTGACAGATCAGTTGCAACTTCAGGATGATTTTCCATGTTGCAGATGGAACTCAGCTAACACCGTGACAGCTGAGTTTCCAGGGATGTGACAAGAAACGGAAACATTCAGCTTACTGTCATTTGATGGGCAACACTAGCAATGCTCAACATCAAAGTCTAAACATTTCATACTGCTGTACATGAAATAGACTATCAAATTGCATGGTAATTAATTCCATTGATAGGTACAGCTACTTTATCGGAGTAGGAAATTAAACTTTAAAGTTATGTTCTATATTTATTTTATTTTCCACAGATAATATTAAACATTTAAATACATTGAGGGTCATTTATTAAGAATGGCGTTTTAGATGCCGGTCTTAATAAAGCCCCTGTGCTGGAGGTAGTTTGCTGAAGTTAGGTGGAGGCGCGTCCTCTACATAACTTTTGCGCTTCCACATCCGCTTGTAAATGTAAGCCAGTTGCCTTGCTGGCTTACATTCAGACCATTTTCTACCAGAAAAGTGATGAATGAGATGGGCCTCCTGTCCCGTCCCCTTTTAGACCTGAGCAGGGAAAAGTCGCAGATTGTGGCACAATGTTGCCTTAAATACGCCTAATATAGGCATATTTCAGGTTAATAAATGACCAACATTATCTCCATTGTGAGAAATAGTCAACATTTCTCATAACTGTTATTAGCTGTGTATGTTTTTATATCTGTTGTGTGACTCTATATGCTTTCATGCCACTCTGTATAATGACGTTCCGTCGGGATCAGTAGAAGCTAACACACATTTACCTTTGATATGATTCAAATTAGCATCCTCCTGCTAACAAAGGTAATGGTAACGAGGTTTCCTGTATTGGACACTAGAGCCTCCAGAATGACCAGCGGGGGGGGGGGGGGATCTAGAAGCTAAGCTTTTCAAATACAGCGCCAGAGGATGAAGAAAATATCTCATAAGCAATAACTCATCTCTGGTACAACTCACATAGTAATTATCGTAATCAATGCATTCCATGTTATGTGGGCATCATAGGGAGTCCAAACGTCGCCCCCCTGATAGCCAGCATTCCCACATAACCAGTATCTCACCTTCTGGGACAACCACCGCGGTCATATGTGGTGTCAGAATTATCAATTCTAATTATAATATATACATTATTAAAACATGTCGGGGGCCAAATATCCATTAGTGTGGACGGGAAGCCATGTTTTATTAATAGTTCATGTCTGCCAGCCAGGGCCGGTTTTAGCCAAAATCAAAAGTGGGGCCCCAAATCTTGTAATAATGTCCACAGTCCGACATCCCCGCCAATCAGCTGTTTGAGGAGACGGCGCGTGCTGTTCACTGCTGCTTTCCCATAGACAAACAGCAGCAGAGCAGGAGGAAAGATGGGAGACAGCTAGTTTGCACTGTGCGTGCCGTCTCCTCATACAGCTG
The DNA here is from genome assembly GCF_905171765.1 of Bufo bufo. Classification (NCBI taxonomy): domain Eukaryota; kingdom Metazoa; phylum Chordata; class Amphibia; order Anura; family Bufonidae; genus Bufo; species Bufo bufo. The sequence continues at coordinate 195,486,622 of NC_053395.1, read as the reverse complement.
ATCGGTGGGGGTGCCGGGTGTCTGTCCTCCGCCGATCTTAAATCGATTACCTATCCTGAAGATAGGTCATCAATATTAACCACCTCCGGACCGCCTAACGCAGGATCGCGTTCCGGAGGTGGCAGCGCTGCGCACAGTCACGCATATATGCGTCATCTCGCGATGGCCGAGATTTCCTGTGAACGCGCGCACACAGGAACGGAAGGTAAGAGAGTTGATCTCCAGCCTGCCAGCGGCGATCGTTCGCTGGCAGGCTGGAGATGTGTTTTTTTTAACCCCTAACAGGTATATTAGACGCTGTTTTGATAACAGCGTCTAATATACCTGCTACCTGGTCCTCTGGTGGTCCCCTTTGTTTGGATCGACCACCAGAGGACACAGGTAGCTCAGTAAAGTAGCACCAAGCACCACTACACTACACTACACCCCCCCCCCGTCACTTATTAACCCCTTATTAGCCCCTGATCACCCCTGATCACCCCATATAGACTCCCTGATCACCCCCCTGTCATTGATTACCCCCCTGTCATTGATCAACCCCCTGTAAAGCTCCATTCAGACGTCCGCATGATTTTTACGGATCCACTGATAGATGGATCGGATCCGCAAAACGCATACGGACGTCTGAATGAAGCCTTACAGGGGCGTGATCAATGACTGTGGTTATCACCCCATATAGACTCCCTGATCACCCCCCTGTCATTGATTACCCCCCTGTCATTGATTACCCCCCTGTAAAGCTCCATTCAGACGTCCGCATGATTTTTACGGATGCACTGATAGATGGATCCGATCCGCAAAACGCATCCGGACGTCTGAATGAAGCCTTACAGGGGCATGATCAATGACTGTGGTGATCACCCCCCTGTCATTGATTACCCCCCTGTAAAGCTCCATTCAGATGTCCGCATGATTTTTACGGATGCACTGATAGATGGATCGGATCCGCAAAACGCATCCGGACGTCTGAATGAAGCCTTACAGGGGCATGATCAATGACTGTGGTGATCACCCCATATAGACTCCCTGATCACCCCCCTGTCATTGATCACCCCCCCTGTCATTGATCACCCCCCCTGTCATTGATCACCCCCCTGTCATTGATCACCCTCTGTAAGGCTCCATTCAGACATTTTTTTGGCCCAAGTTAGCGGAATTTATTTTTTTTTTCTTACAAAGTCTCATATTCCACTAACTTGTGTCAAAAAATAAAATCTCACATGAACTCACCATACCCCTCACGGAATCCAAATGCGTAAAATTTTTTAGACATTTATATTCCAGACTTCTTCTCACGCTTTAGGGCCCCTAGAATGCCAGGGCAGTATAAATACCCCACATGTGACCCCATTTCGGAAAGAAGACACCCCCAGGGATTCGTGAGGGGCATATTGAATCCATGAAAGATTGAAATTTTTGTCCCAAGTTAGCGGAACGGGAGACTTTGTGAGAAAAAAATTAAAAATATCAATTTCCGCTAACTTGTGCCAAAAAAAAATAATTTCTATGAACTCGCCATGCCCCTCATTGAATACCTTGGGGTGTTTTATTTCCAAAATGGGGTCACATGTGGGGTATTTATACTGCCCTGGCATTCTAGGGGCCCCAAAGCGTGAGAAGAAGTCTGGTATCCAAATGTCTAAAAATGCCCTCCTAAAAGGAATTTGGGCACCTTTGCGCATCTAGGCTGCAAAAAAGTGTCACACATCTGGTATCGCCGTACTCAGGAGAAGTTGGGGAATGTGTTTTGGGGTGTCATTTTACATATACCCATGCTGGGTGAGAGAAATATCTTGGTCAAATGACAACTTTGTATAAAAAAATGGGAAAAGTTGTCTTTTGCCAAGATATTTCTCTCACCCAGCAAGGGTATATGTAAAATGACACCCCAAAACACATTCCCCAACTTCTCCCGAGTACGGCGATACCACATGTGTGACACTTTTTTGCAGCCTAGGTGGGCAAAGGGGCCCATATTCCAAAGAGCACCTTTAGGATTTCACAGGTCATTTACCTACTTACCACACATTAGGGCCCCTGGAAAATGCCAGGGCAGTATAACTACCCCACAAGTGACCCCATTTTGGAAAGAAGACACCCCAAGGTATTCCGTGAGGGGCATGGCGAGTTCCTAGAATTTTTTATTTTTTGTCACAAGTTAGTGGAAAATGATGATTTTTTTTTTTTTTTTTTTTTTCATACAAAGTCTCATATTCCACTAACTTGTGACAAAAAATAAAAACTTCCATGAACTCACTATGCCCATCAGCGAATACCTTGGGGTCTCTTCTTTCCAAAATGGGGTCACTTGTGGGGTAGTTATACTGCCCTGGCATTCTAGGGGCCCAAATGTGTGGTAAGGAGTTTGAAATCAAATTCTGTAAAAAATGACCTGTGAAATCCGAAAGGTGCTCTTTGGAATATGGGCCCCTTTGCCCACCTAGGCTGCAAAAAAGTGTCACACATCTGGTATCGCCGTACTCAGGAGAAGTTGGGGAATGTGTTTTGGGGTGTCATTTTACATATACCCATGCTGGGTGAGAGAAATATCTTGGCAAAAGACAACTTTTCCCATTTTTTTATACAAAGTTGGCATTTGACCAAGATATTTATCTCACCCAGCATGGGTATATGTAAAAAGACACCCCAAAACACATTCCCCACCTTCTCCTGAGTACGGAGATACCAGATGTGTGACACTTTTTTGCAGCCTAGGTGGGCAAAGGGGCCCATATTCCAAAGAGCACCTTTCGGATTTCACAGGTCATTTTTTACAGAATTTGATTTCAAACTCCTTACCACACATTTGGGCCCCTAGAATGCCAGGGCAGTATAACTACCCCACAAGTGACCCCATTTTGGAAAGAGGAGACCCCAATATATTTCGTGATGGGCATAGTGAGTTCATAGAAGTTTTTATTTTTTATCACAAGTTAGTGGAATATGAGACTTTGTAAGAAAAAAAAAAAAATCATCATTTTCCGCTAACTTGTGACAAAAAATAAAAAGTTCTATGAACTCACTATGCCCATCAGCGAATACCTTAGGGTGTGTACTTTCCGAAATGGGGTCATTTGTGGGGTGTTTGTACTGTCTGGCCATTGTAGAACCTCAGGAAACATGACAGGTGCTCAGAAAGTCAGAGCTGCTTCAAAAAGCGGAAATTCACATTTTTGTACCATAGTTTGTAAACGCTATAACTTTTACCCAAACCATTTTTTTTTTACCCAAACATTTTTTTTTTATCAAAGACATGTAGAACAATAAATTTAGAGCAAAATTTCTATATGGATCTCGTTTTTTTTGCAAAATTTTACAACTGAAAGTAATAATGTCAGCAGCAATGAAATACCATCAAATGAAAGCTCTATTAGTGAGAAGAAAAGGAGGTAAAATTCATTTGGGTGGTAAGTTGCATGACCGAGCAATAAACGGTGAAAGTAGTGTAGGTCAGAAGTGTAAAAAGTGGCCTGGTCTTTCAGGGTGTTTAAGCACTGGGGGCTGAAGTGGTTAAAAAGCTCAGAGAATCTCTTGAAGCTACTCCTAATACTGTGCCTGCTGTGCTCCCCCATATCCACAAACACTATACTATACACCCAGACTGCCCTCATTAGTAATAGTGCCCCCAATAGTGATAATACTCCCCAAAAGAGCCCCCATTAGTAGCAATACCCTCCATATTGCATCAAATAATATTAACGCCCCTACAGTATTATCTCTGGCTTGTGTTGCTGCGCCCTGATTCATGATGCAAGACAACAGCGCAGGAGGTTGCAGTGATGTCATTGCGGCTTCTTGCGCTATTCTAATGCCTAACAGGGTTGAGGGATAGCGGCTTGAGGCTTTATAGGTAGCGAAGTGGCTCCCTAGGTGTATGACTACCCTCTCTATCCACAGTCCTGGCCCTAATTCAGAGCACATTACTGCAGCAGGTAAAATAGGAAAGGACTATAACTCCCAGCATGTCCAAGCCATTATTAATAAATATCAGAGAACATTACATGGGGACATATAAGAGGATAGGACTACAACTCCCAGCATGTCCAAACCATTATAATGTAATATCAGAGTACATTACAAGAGGAGGTATAAGAGAAGACTACAACTCCCAGTACGTCCAATCAGTTTTTATGTAATATCAGAGTACATTATAAAAGAAGGTATAATAGGAGTGGACTACAACTTCCAGCATATCCAGGGTGTTGTAATGTACCCTGATATTACATAATAATGGCCTGGACATGCTGAGAGTTGTAGTCCTCTCCCGTATACCTCCTTGTGTAATGTACTCTGAAATTACATAACAGGAGGTAGAAGAGAAAAGGAATAGAGATGGCCTTGCGGTTCACCCGGCGGTCGGTTCGCGGCAAACTATGCCCGTTCGCGATTCGCCGAACATGCGAACATATGGAGATATTCGCGTCCACCATATTCTTTTACATTGTGAAGAACTTTGACCCTCGACACATCCATCAGGTGGTACAGGACAGCCAATTGAGACGTTTCAGCCCATTCTGCTACCTTATAAATAAACCTGATCTGGCCGCCATTTTATATTCAGCCTTTTGCCAGTGTCTGGAGAAGTTGCTGTGTGGAGCAGGGACAGACTGTTAGGGACAAAAATGCTATCAAATAGGTCCACAAAAGTCCTTTTAAGGACTGGTATAGGTGTACTATTGATAGGTGTGACATACTGAGGGGTGTAATATACTTATAATATACTTTCTAACATAGAAAGCATATTATAGTGGATTTGTATTGTGCAGCGGTGGTGACTGGTGAGCGGTTCTGCAGCGATACTGCAGCTACACAGAGTGACAAACGCAATTAGAAAAAATAATTATAACTGGTGTGATATACTAGTCGCCCCCCCAAAAAAACTGATTGAAGCGGGGTGTTTTGAATGGAGATCGCAAATTCGCATAATACATCTGGTATGTCACTGTCCATGTTGTGGGACTAGTTGTGCACTTCTAGTAATTATTTATTGACTGCAAATATGAGCTGAAGGTTTTTCAGGTTCGTCTACCATTAAAATGAATGGGACCCGCCGCAAACTTGCGGTTCGCAAACATTTGATCGTGTTCGGCAGATGTTCGTCCATCACTAAAGAGGACTACAACTTCCAGCATTTCTCTGGCTCTTAAATGGAATCATTCACTTCTTCACATGCTGTCATCACTGATCTTCTTCTTCATTACTTTACTGCCGTGCTGAGCTCCACCTCCTGTTCTGGTCACATGATGGTGAGGTCATCGCAGGTCCTTCATCACCTCTTCTCTGCTGAGCTTCGCCTCCTGCACTTGATATCATGACAGGTCCACAGCACCAGTAAAAGAGTGCTGCTGGTGCCGAAAGATGTCAGCTTGCAGAGCAGCACTGTAGTAATGATTTGTCACAGGGAGGGGACCTTACACTGCATTGTAAAGTGCAGCTTTTCAGCTGTCCGCCTGTATCCTTCTCCAGACGTTCAGCTGAACAGCAGCACTAAAGCAGGGGGCCCTTTAGACGATGGGGGCCCTGGGCAATTGCCCAGTTTGCCCCCCCCCCCCAATGCCGTCTCTGCTGCCAGCTGAGTAAGAGAGGTGGAGCATGCACAGGTAATGAGGGACATCCCAGAAGGCTGGGGCAGAATAGGAGGGAAATTCCTCTCAGCTCCACCCTCTGCCAAATGGGGATAAAAATGAACAATTGGGAACATTTCATTGACACAATTTGGGGATCCGATCAATATTGGGTTGTGTTCCACTTTCCTCCTGTCCACGGAAACCAGAATGAACTCTGATCACACAATTGGTTGGGTAAGAACCTTTCTGCTTTTTATCCTTTTATTTTTATTACTGTTTTGTGCACATTTTGTATGTCTCTTATTTCTTTAATCTTTTGTAACTAAGTACTGTACCTTTTTAGTACATTAAAACACATTTTTTTACAGCCCAGTAACCTCCATTTTTAAGTGTATGAGTGCGGTTTGCAATACTGTGTATTAGCTAGAAGTGTGGCCTGTGCTACTGTGAGCCTGCTTGCGAGGGGGGCGATGTGGGGTATTCTATGAGCCCTTAATTAATTGGTGTATTAATTTAAATGTCATAGATGGTGGCAGCTTGTTGGGGTGCATGGAAGGCTGTGTCGGGTGTGATCTAGGTTCAATCTGAGGCCTGTGTGTAGGAGCGCAAGAGATTGAGTGTGTGAAATAGATCGACCCTTGGCAGTCGCACCCAGGTCACATGACAGGGCGGTTCCCATATGTGACATCTATAAAAAGTCATAGTTTTTCAATAAATAAATATTGAAATGCAGTGAATATTTAACATAGCAAATGCACCTGAACTCTTGCTCAAATTAAGTCAAACATTTTGTGCACATGTGATATAGCCCATTTATTAAAGAGGACCTTTCATGGGATTATGTTTTAAAACTGGTATGCTTACCAGATAGGGCAGCCCCTACAGATGGCAGCACTTTTATTTTCTAAAATACCCCTAAGTTCCGGCACTGTGTTCCCTGCTGTTTTTGGCACCTCATATGTTAATTTAGACTATCGATACAGGGAGGAGGAAAAGGCCGGGTTTCTCAAGGGGTGTCTCCTTCTCCCTGGCAGTAACATAGAAACATAGAAACATAGAATGTGTCGGCAGATAAGAACCATTTGGCCCATCTAGTCTGCCCAATATACTGAATACTATGGATAGCCCCCGGCCCTATCTTATATGAAGGATGGCCTTATGCCTATCCCATGCATGCTTAAACCCCTTCACTGTATTTGCAGCTACCACTTCTGCAGGAAGGCTATTCCATGCATCCACTACTCTCTCAGTAAAGTAATACGTCCTTATATTACTTTTAAACCTTTGCCCCTCTAATTTAAAACTGTGTCCTCTTGTGGTAGTTTTTCTTCTTTTAAATATGCTCTCTTCCTTTACCGAGTTGATTCCCTTTATGTATTTAAAAGTTTCTATCATATCCCCTCTGTCTCTTCTTTCTTCCAAGCTATACATATTAAGGTCCTTTAACCTTTCCTGGTAAGTTTTATCCTGCAATCCATGTACTAGTTTAGTAGCTCTTCTCTGAACTCTCTCTAGAGTATCTATATCCTTCTGGAGATATGGCCTCCAGTACTGCGCACAATACTCCAAGTGAGGTCTCACCAGTGTTCTGTACAGCGGCATAAGCACTTCACTCTTTCTACTGCTTATACCTCTCCCTATACATCCAAGCATTCTGCTGGCATTTCGTGCTGCTCTATTACATTGTCTTCCCACCTTTAAGTCTTCTGAAATAATTACTCCTAAATCCCTTTCCTCAGATACTGAGGTCAGGACTGTGTCAAATATTCTATATTCTGCCCTTGGGTTTTTACGCCCCAGGTGCATTATCTTGCACTTATCCACATTAAATTTCAGTTTCCAGAGTTCTGACCATTCTTCTACACTGCGTGCAGAATTATTAGGCAAATGAGTATTTTGACCACATCATCCTCTTTATGCATGTTGTCTTACTCCAAGCTGTATAGGCTCGAAAGCCTACTACCAATTAAGCATATTAGGTGATGTGCATCTCTGTAATGAGAAGGGGTGTGGTCTAATGACATCAACACCCTATATTAGGTGTGCATAATTATTAGGCAACTTCCTTTCCTTTGGCAAAATGGGTCAAAAGAAGGACTTGACAGGCTCAGAAAAGTCAAAAATAGTGAGATATCTTGCAGAGGGATGCAGCACTCTTAAAATTGCAAAGCTTCTGAAGCGTGATCATCGAACAATCAAGCGTTTCATTCAAAATAGTCAACAGGGTCGCAAGAAGCGTGTGGAAAAACCAAGGCGCAAAATAACTGCCCATGAACTGAGAAAAGTCAAGCGTGCAGCTGCCAAGATGCCACTTGCCACCAGTTTGGCCATATTTCAGAGCTGCAACATCACTGGAGTGCCCAAAAGCACAAGGTGTGCAATACTCAGAGACATGGCCAAGGTAAGAAAGGCTGAAAGACGACCACCACTGAACAAGACACACAAGCTGAAACGTCAAGACTGGGCCAAGAAATATCTCAAGACTGATTTTTCTAAGGTTTTATGGACTGATGAAATGAGAGTGAGTCTTGATGGGCCAGATGGATGGGCCCGTGGCTGGATTGGTAAAGGGCAGAGAGCTCCAGTCCGACTCAGACGCCAGCAAGGTGGAGGTGGAGTACTGGTTTGGGCTGGTATCATCAAAGATGAGCTTGTGGGGCCTTTTTGGGTTGAGGATGGAGTCAAGCTCAACTCCCAGTCCTACTGCCAGTTTCTGGAAGACACCTTCTTCAAGCAGTGGTACAGGAAGAAGTCTGCATCCTTCAAGAAAAACATGATTTTCATGCAGGACAATGCTCCATCACACGCGTCCAAGTACTCCACAGCGTGACTGGCAAGAAAGGGTATAAAATAGGAAAATATAATGACATGGCCTCCTTGTTCACCTGATCTGAACCCCATTGAGAACCTGTGGTCCATCATCAAATGTGAGATTTACAAGGAGGGAAAACAGTACACTTCTCTGAACAGTGTCTGGGAGGCTGTGGTTGCTGCTGCACGCAATGTTGATGGTGAACAGATCAAAACACTGACAGAATCCATGGATGGCAGGCTTTTGAGTGTCCTGGCAAAGAAAGGTGGCTATATTGGTCACTGATTTGTTTTTGTTTTGTTTTTGAATGTCAGAAATGTATATTTGTGAATGTTGAGATGTTATATTGGTTTCACTGGTAAAAATAAATAATTGAAATGGGTATATATTTGTTTTTTGTTAAGTTGCCTAATAATTATGCACAGTAATAGTCACCTGCACACACAGATATCCCCCTAAAATAGCTAAAACTAAAAACAAACTAAAAACTACTTCCAAAAATATTCAGCTTTGATATTAATGAGTTTTTTGGGTTCATTGAGAACATGGTTGTTGTTCAATAATAAAATTAATCCTCAAAAATACATCTTGCCTAATAATTCTGCACTCCCTGTAGTTTTCCTAAATCCTTTTCCATTTGGCGTTTCCCTCCAGGAACATCAACCCTGTTACATATCTTTGTGTCATCAGCAAAAAGACAAACCTTACCAGCGAGGCCTTTTGCAATATCACTTATGAAGATATTAAACAAAATCGGTCCCAGTACAGATCCCTGTGGAACCCCACTGGTAACATTACCTTGTTTTGAATGTTCTCCATTGACTACAACCCTCTGTTGTCTGTCACTCAGCCACTGCCTAATCCACTCAACAATATGGGAGTCCATGCTCAATGACTGCAGTTTATTGATAAGTCTTCTATGTGGGACAGTGTCAAAAGCCTTACTAAAATCTAGATATGCGATGTCTACTGCACCAGTAGCGCAGTCGAATCGCATCGGAGAGCGTCACAGCCAGGGAGGAAAAAACTGCTTACCTTCTCCCTGGCTGTGACGCTCTCCGCTGCGACTGAACCGCGCTACAGCCAGGGAGAAGGAGACGCCCATTGAGAAACCTAGCCGTCTCCTCCTCCCTGTACCAATACTGTAAATTAACAAATGAGGCATCAAAGACACAGCGCCGAAACAGAGGGGTATTTCAGGAAAAAAAAGTGCTGGCATTTGTAGAGGCTGCCCTATCTGGTAAGCGTACCAGTTTGTAACCCATAATCCCATGAAAGGTCCTCTTCAAGAGTTTTAGATGCATGGTATATTGTATGGAATACCGTTATATAATAAGTCCTTGTACTCTTATATAATAAGTCCATATTTATGTACTAAGTGTGTGCAGAGGAACCACTTCAATTTTTTCAATGATTCATGTATTTTATGTGTTTTTTTTTACAAAATGTGTATGGAGCTTCAGGAAAACTGTTTTGGTTATGAGTTCAAAGAACTGTGTGAATATGATGGAAACATTTCCTCCGAGTATGTGAAATGGGTCCTTTGTACTGTTTAATCTAATTGTATTGTTTACTGTATATGTTTTACTAACACCAATGATCTAAATAGAAGCTAACCGATAGGGAGGAGGATCACACATCTCAACCAAAAGAGGTGGAATTAGGCTAGGTCTACACAACGACTTTTGTCGCGCGACAATACGTTGCGCGACAGATAGGGCACAACTACACTGCAACATTTGTCGCACAACATTTAGTTGCACCAATGTCGCGCGACAATTTTTATAATGGCAGTCTATGGTGTCGCACTGCTACATGCGAAATGCTGCGACTGCGACGCGACAGTCGCAGAAAAATCCATCTCAAATGGATTTTCTGCGACTGTTGCGTCGCAGTCGCAGCATGTTGCATGTTGCAGTGCGACAACATAGACTGCCATTATAAAAATTGTTGCGCGACATTGGTGCAACAAAATGTCGCATGACAAATGTCATTGCGTAGACCTAGCCTTAGGTGACATAGAGGGCAGAGATTAGAAAAGAAAGGTGGGACAATGCAGAACACAAAGATAACCCCTTCTAACAAAGAGCCACGCCATGAAGAAAGAAGAGAAGTTTATTTTTATACTATATGTTTTCTTGTGTATGCATGATGCACTTGATATAGCACATGTACTAAAAGACCATTATCAAAATATATTATAGGTATGTATTCTTATGGATAAGGACAAAGCATTTAATTAACTATATAACATTGGGAAAGCTTGGTATATCTGCAAAGAAAAAAACAAAATATAAATACCAAAGTATATGAAGTGAAGTATATACCAAAATACAACATTGGATATATTAGAAGATTCCTGAAAAAATGTGTAATACTAATGGTATTAAGTGTTATTATCAACAATCAAAGGAATATGATCAAACTGATATTATTGGTTAAAATGTTTATAACAGGGATGCCCAACCTGCAGCCCTCCAGCTGTTGCAAAACTACAATATTCAGCATACCCTGACAGCCTACAGTTATCAGGGCACGTTGGAGTTGGAGTTTTGCAACAGCTGAAGTGCCACAGGTTGGGCATCTCTGGTGTATAATGAAGAAGATATCACCGAATAAATAGATTTTAAAACAAATGCATGCTTTATGTTTTACACCACCATGTTTAATGAGTATTCAGATGTAATAGAACTAAAAGGAAGTGATACATGTTACAGTGTTATTTTGTGTTAACAAAAAAATCCAGCACATGCACTACGGATAAAATCCAGCCTTTTTATTGTATTCTTTTAAAAATTCCATAAGCTGATCAGAGCGCTTTACAGTCTACGCGTGTCGACAAACTGTCTTATTGATGACTAAGACAGTTTGTCGAAACGCGTAGACCACAAAGCGCTTATGAGCTCATGGAATTTTTAAAAGAATCACAATAAAAAGGCTGGATTTTATTCGTAGTGCATGTGCTGGATTTTTTTGTTCCTGAAGAAATTGTTTCCCTGATCCGGGGGTTCCTTGCACGCCTATGGAGTGGAGCAGGTGAGCTGGAAATATTTTGCAGTGTTATTTTGTGACAAAGACCATCGAAAAACCATTGGGAAATATTGATTGCTATGGTTTATTTAATGTGTTAAGAATGAAGATGAAGTATAAATTGCTATATGTATTTGTTTTTTTTTCATTTTTGAAATGTTATTACTAGAGAAGATCGAATCAAAGCTGACAAAGTGGAATTCGATCCGATAATTTCAGGAAAAATTCAATTTGCAACAAATGCAAATTTCCTCACGCTTCGTGGCAACGAATCACATTTTTCCTAAAATGGCGGCTACACGTGTGAGGACTGAGGACATGGGGCCTGGAACTCTGGAAAGGCGGGATCGCCCAGATTGACATGCCAGCATGCAGCCAGTCAGCAGCCAGCCAGCCCTGTGATGTCACAGCCCTACAAATCCGGCAGCCATTTTAGATTCTGCAATTTTTCAGCGTTCAGAGTGCAGGGACAGATGTGTGAAGGCGCTAGGGACAACAATTGGAAAAACCTTATTGTGGGAGGAATCATCTCACAGCATGTTAGTGCAGGGAGAGACGTCAGAAGGCGCTAGGGACATTGATAGGAAAGCGATTTACAAGTGCAGGGAACGATTATTTGGGTTCAGTCGCTTAGCCGACTCCAAGTAGGCCAGATTCTTGTGATCCGTAATTACCGTAATAGGATTAATTGCTCCTTCCAACCAATGCTGCCATTCCTCGAATGCCAACTTAATGGCCTGCAATTCCCTATTCCCCACATCATAATTATTTTCAGCAGTCGAGAGTTTTTTAGAGGAAAATGCACATGGGCGCCATTTTTTGGGTGAAGGACCCTGCGACAATATTGCTCCTACCCCTACCTCAGATGCGTCAACCTCTAACAATAAATGGCTAAGACACGTCCAGTTGCACCAGAATAGGGGCCGAAGCAAAACATTCTTTCCCAGCAGAAAAGGCCTGTAATGCCGCATCAGACCAGATAGAAATATCAGCACCCTTCCTAGTCATGTCTGTTAAAGGTTTAACCACCGATGAATAGTTCAAAATAAATTTACTGTAGTAGTTGGTAAACCCCAAAAACCGCATAAGCGATTTCAGATTTTAGGGTCGATCCCAGTCCAACACGGCACGGACCTTCTCGGGATCCATACGAAAACCTGAGGATGAGAGCAGGTAACCCAGAAATTGCACGTCCTGTACAGCAAATACACACTTTTCCATATTAGCATACAACTTATTCTCTCTTAGGATCTGTAACACCTGTCTCACATGATCCTGATGAGTCTCCATATTAGGCAAATAAATTAGTATATAAACGGAAAATGCAAATGTGATCGCACACTACATCCAGCACTCTGCCCTCCATGCTGGATGAGACATTGGTTTATATTTTGGCCAAAGCATAGTAAGCCACTCACCGCGTCAAGGTCGTCTCATGAGTGGTCCCTAACTCTTGTTCCTACCTGTTCATGGGCCATGACAGCCACATAAAATCCAGGGAATGCAGGTCAGCATGCAAGCCAAGTACACTTTGCTTGTAACCCCGTCCGGTGCCATTACAGCTTTCATCGGATCCAGGGATGCAAGTACCAACATGCATGCTGAACCCACCATATACTTCTCCTGGAGCCAGATGGCTAATGGTAGGTTCTATACAAGCAGACTCAGTTTTATACTGACTTTAAAACCAGCCTCAAGGACAGATTAACTGGTCAGGTGTGCAATGACTCCAAGGAGATCGCCACGCCTCCAATATATACTACAAAGAAAAAAATAAGGGGTTGGGTCAGCACAACCTGCCTGTAGGTGCAGATCACTATGGCGAAATACATATATAAACGGAAAATGCAAATGTGATCGCACACTACATCCAGCACTCTGCCCTCCATGCTGGATGAGACATTGGTTTATATTTTGGCCAAAGCATAGTAAGCCACTCACCGCGTCAAGGTCGTCTCATGAGTGGTCCCTAACTCTTGTTCCTACCTGTTCATGGGCCATATTGGAGGCGTGGCGATCTCCTTGGAGTCATTGCACACCTGACCAGTTAATCTGTCCTTGAGGCTGGTTTTAAAGTCAGTATAAAACTGAGTCTGCTTGTATAGAACCTACCATTAGCCATCTGGCTCCAGGAGAAGTATATGGTGGGTTCAGCATGCATGTTGGTACTTGCATCCCTGGATCCGATGAAAGCTGTAATGGCACCGGACGGGGTTACAAGCAAAGTGTACTTGGCTTGCATGCTGACCTGCATTCCCTGGATTTTATGTGGCTGTCATGGCCCATGAACAGGTAGGAACAAGAGTTAGGGACCACTCATGAGACGAGACTTGACGCGGTGAGTGGCTTACTATGCTTTGGCCAAAATATAAACCAATGTCTCATCCAGCATGGAGGGCAGAGTGCTGGATGTAGTGTGCGATCACATTTGCATTTTCCGTTTATATATGTATTTCGCCATAGTGATCTGCACCTACAGGCAGGTTGTGCTGACCCAACCCCTTATTTTTTTCTTTGTAGTATATATTGGAGGCGTGGCGATCTCCTTGGAGTCATTGCACACCTGACCAGTTAATCTGTCCTTGAGGCTGGTTTTAAAGTCAGTATAAAACTGAGTCTGCTTGTATAGAACCTACCATTAGCCATCTGGCTCCAGGAGAAGTATATGGTGGGTTCAGCATGCATGTTGGTACTTGCATCCCTGGATCCGATGAAAGCTGTAATGGCACCGGACGGGGTTACAAGCAAAGTGTACTTGGCTTGCATGCTGACCTGCATTCCCTGGATTTTATGTGGCTGTCATGGCCCATGAACAGGTAGGAACAAGAGTTAGGGACCACTCATGAGACGACCTTGACGCGGTGAGTGGCTTACTATGCTTTGGCCAAAATATAAACCAATGTCTCATCCAGCATGGAGGGCAGAGTGCTGGATGTAGTGTGCGATCACATTTGCATTTTCCGTTTATATATGTATTTCGCCATAGTGATCTGCACCTACAGGCAGGTTGTGCTGACCCAACCCCTTAAATAAATTAGTATGTCGTCAAGGTATACAACGACAAACCTCCCCACCAGATGATGAAAGATGTCATTGACAAAGTGTTGAAAAACCGCAGGAGCATTGGTTAACCCAAAGGGCATGACCAGGTTTTCAAAATGACCATCAGGGGTATTAAATGCGGTCTTCCACTCATCCCCTCCCCCCTTATATGCCCCCCTCAGATCCAATTTAGAGAACACCTTGACACCGACAATCTGACTAAACAAATCTGGAATCAAAGGAAGGGGGTAAGGATCACGGACGGTAATACGATTGAGCTCACGGAAGTCCAGATATGGTCTCAGGGTTACCATCCTTTTTCTTTACAAAGAAAAATCCAGCAGCCACTGGGGACTTGGATAGTCTAATATGTCCCTTTGCCAAACTCTTGGTGATATACTCTCGCATAGCCTTTCTTTCGGGTTCTGAAAGATTATACAACTGAGATTTGGGCAATTTAGCTCCGGGAATAAGATTGACAGGACAGTCATACTCCCGGTGCGGAGACAACTCCTGATTACCACTCTCAGAAAACACATCAGAAAATTCAGAAATGAACGAGGGTACAGTTTTAGTGGTAACCATAGAGAACTATGCATTAAGAAAGTTGTCCATGCAAAAATCACTCCAATCGAGAATCTGTCTCGCTTGCCAATCGATGTTAGGGTTATGTTTGCCCCTTAGTGACCACGCACATTTTTTTTAAATTGCATTCTAAGAGCTATAACTTTTTTGTTTTTTCATCAATGTACTTGTATGAGGTCTTATTTTTTGCAGGAAAAGTTATAGTTTTTAATGCACCATTTTAAGTACATGTAATGATTGATTAAAGCAAGCTGTTTAGCTAAAAAAAACTTTGTTTAGGTCAGTAAAAAGGCGTATTAGTGGTCACTAAGGGGTTAACCATGGTAAGCCCAACACCAATGGAGCAGGCAGACCCTCCAACACATAACAGGAGATAGATTCCTGATGCAAATCACCCACTCTTAAATGAATGTCATTCACTACCTGCAACAGGCATTTTTGGGCGAGAGGTGCTGAGTCAATTGCAAAGACAGAAATACTATTCTCTAATGCATTAGTTGTCAAGCCATGAATGCATACAAACTGTCCATCAATCAAGTTAACTCCTGCCCCACTGTCGATAAATGCTTTGATTTTCACAGTTTTGGACTCTAGCGCCACCTCGGCAGACAGGAGAAAACGGGGACTACCAGTAAAAGACAAAAGTAGGTTTTCTTTCTCCCCACCCACACTACCAATAGTAATTTGGGGATTAAACTTTTTTTTCTTTTTGTTTACACCTTGATGCTGCAAGTACGGACAAATATTCACAAAATGTCCCTTCTTGCCACAACAAAAGCAGACTCCTTTCACATGACCCAAGCTTTTGCCAGTAGTTCCAGGAGTAGCTCCTCCTAACTGCATAGGCTCATCACAAGGCACAACCACCCGTGTCTCTCCACCATAAGTGTCAAAGGAAGCAGTACCCTTATTGGACAGTACGTCCTGAAGGTGAGGACCCCTAGATCTCTCCCCCAGGCGTCTATCAAGATGTATAGCAAGGGACATAGCTGCTTCCAATGACTCAGGATTTTCATGAAAAGCCAATGCTTTCTCTCAGAGAGACCCAGGCAGAATTGGCTACGGAGAGCAGAATCGTTCCACTCTGTATCCGTAGCCCATCTCATAAATTCAGAGCAATAGGTCTCCGCAGAACATTCTCCCTGCTGCAAACCCCGTAACTTGGTCTCGGCCTGAGAGATCCGATCCGGGTCATCATAGATAAGACCCAAGGCTCTAAAGAATTCATCTACCGACCGGAGGGACGGTTATCCGGTCGGCAGAGAAAAAGCCCAAGATTGGGCGTCCTCTTTAAGCAATGAAATAATCATACCCACACGTTGACACTCATCACCAGAAGAGTATGGACGCCGCCTAAAGTATAATTTACATGACTCCCTTAACCGGATGAAATTGTCACTACCCCCGGAAAACCTGTCAAGGAGAGCTACCTTCGGTTCAGAGCAGGCCTGGAACCCACCACCGGAACCAGCAGCCTGTGGACTCTGAATCTCCAAAACCATCGCACGGAGGTCTGCTACCTCCAAAGTCAGATTCTGCAGCTGTTCGACCAGTGCAGTCATAGCATCCATA
Organism: Bufo bufo; assembly: GCF_905171765.1. NCBI lineage: Eukaryota > Metazoa > Chordata > Amphibia > Anura > Bufonidae > Bufo > Bufo bufo. The sequence continues at coordinate 195,470,014 of NC_053395.1, read as the reverse complement.
GCTGCACAGATCAGAACAAAAAATGGCGGTATTGGCTCTAGATAATGTAACGGATGTAGTAGGGGAGAACACCAAAAGACAACAAGAAGGAAGGGAAAAGACACTAGGCCTCACCGCTAGGGAAGAAAAGGGTCACCACCTATAAAACCCTGCTCCTGGCCCTAACTCCTATCCGTATGGGCACCTCTCGATGATAGAGATGCCCATACACAGGAACCTAGAAATTCCTGGTGGCCCTCAGATGTCCTAATACAAACCGGATTCCAAAAATTTGGGACACTATACAAATCGTGAATGAAAACTGAATGCAATGATGTGGAGGTGCCAACTTCTAATATTTTATTCAGAATAGAACATAAATCACGGAACAAAAGTTTAAACTGAGAAAATGTACCATTTTAAGGGGAAAATATGTTGAATAGGAATTTCATGGTGTCAACAAATCCCCAAAAAGTTGGGACAAGGCCATTTTCACCACTGTGTGGCATCTCCCCTTCTTCTTACAACACTCAACAGACGTCTGGGGACCGAGGAGACCAGTTTCTCAAGTTTAGAAATAGGAATGCTCTCCCATTCTTGTCTAATACAGGGCTCTAACTGTTCAATCGTCTTGGGCCTTCTTTGTTGCACCTTCCTCTTTATGATGCACCAAATGTTCTCTATAGGTGAAAGATCTGGACTGCAGACTGGCCATTTCAGTACCCGGATCCTTCTCCTACGCAGCCATGATGTTGTGATTGATGCAGAATGTGGTCTGGCATTATCTTGTGGAAAAATGCAGGGTCTTCCCTGAAAGAGATGACGTCTGGATGGGAGCATATGTTGTTCTAGAACCTGAATATATTTTTCTGCATTGATGGTGCCTTTCCAGACATGCAAGCTGCCCATGCCACACGCACTCATGCAACCCCATACAATCAGAGATGCAGGCTTCTGAACTGAGCGTTGATAACAACTTGGGTTGTCCTTGTCCTCTTTGGTCCGGATGACATGGCGTCCCAGATTTCCAAAAAGAACTTGGAATCATGACTCGTCTGACCACAGAACAGTCTTCCATTTTGCCACACTCCATTTTAAATGATCCCTGGCCCAGTGAAAACGCCTGAGCTTGTGGATCTTGCTTAGAAATGACTTCTTCTTTGTACTGTAGAGTTTCAGCTGGCCACGGCGGATGGCACGGTGGATTGTGTTAACTGACAATGGTTTCTGGAAGTATTCCTGAGCCCATTCTGTGATTTCCTTTACAGTAGCATTCCTGTTTGTGGTGCAGTGTCGTTTAAGGGCCCGGAGATCACGGGCATCCAGTATGGTTTTACGGCCTTGACCCTTACACACAGAGATTGTTCCAGATTCTCTGAATCTTCGGATGATGTTATGCACAGTTGATGATGATAGATGCGAAGTCTTTGCAATTTTTCGCTGGGTAACACCTTTCTGATATTGCTCCACTATCTTTCTGCGCAACATTGTGGGAATTGGTGATCCTCTACCCATCTTGGCTTCTGAGAGACACTGCCACTCTAAGAAGCTCTTTTTATACCCAATCATGTTGCCAATGGACCTAATTAGTGTTAATTGGTCTTCCAGCTCTTCGTTATGCTCAAATTTACTTTTTCCAGCCTCTTATTGCTACTTGTCCCAACTTTTTTGGGATTTGTTGACACCGTGAAATTTTGAATCAACGTATTTTTCCTTTAAAATGATACATTTACTTGGATTAAACGTTTGATCTGTCATCTACGTTCTATTACAAATAAAATATTGACATTTGCCATCTCCACATCATTGCATTCAGTTTTTATTCACAATTTCTTTAGTGTCCCAACTTTTTGGAATCCGGTTTGTAGTAATGACAGGGCAGAGACAACCCGCTCCTTCCCTGGTGAAGGAACCAGCGTCTCGCTGAGGCCTAGTAAACAACAAAGGTGGGGGGAATACAAAATACAACAAGCGGAACACTTAACTTCTGAGGCTGATAGATGATGGATGATGGATGAACAGGACTTCAACTAGAACCACACTCCAGCTTTTCCAAAAACCAAATGAAGCTATCTAGAGCAAGGAGTGATGGGTAAAGTCAGACTTAATAGGGGGAGGTAAAGGTCACATGATCCACACCTGAACAGGAGGTGTGGACATACAAGCAACACACATACAAAGTGAAACCAAAACCAAAAGAGGCTGTCAGATCACTAATGTGCAGTTTGCAGGTGTGACAGTCATTGTGCCATTTGGTGGCCTCCTTATACTGCTTCCACCTCTAAACCCTGTCATTGGGCCACTCTGTGGTCTCCTCATGCTGCTTCCACCTAATCACTATGTCATAGGTTCACTCTGTGGACTTCTCATGCTGTTCCCACCCTTCCCCACTTCATGACTGGTCCACTATTTTGACTTTTGGCCTGGCTGACATCATCATTTATTTTACACTTCTTTTGATCTGTCAGAAGGAAGGAAACATTAGACAAACAATGGATCCTGTCTGTGTAGCAGCTGTAATGCCTGTATGGTCCCATCAGAATTGGCTTATGAATTGGTAGCCAAAAGCAGGAGTGGGTAGAAAACACAGAAGACATGCAAATATTCTATTCACGTGTCATCTCTGTTTTAGATCCACTTCTGTTTTTTTATGGCATTAGCAATACTGATGGATTACTGACCAAATGCTGACCGAGTGAGGGCGGATGCTCCACAGACAGGATCCGTTTTTTGAGGGGTTATTGTTATGACAGATCAGAGGAAGGGCAAAATAATCTGTGACGTCAACACAAACTTACTTCTGACACCCTCTCCACTCTGTCGGGGGGCTCTACTTGTATAAGCGTTTAATAGAACAGGTTCTGTAGACATCTATGTGGAATCAGCTGACGAGGGTGTAAAAGGAGTGTGCTGCTTCTTGACGCTAACATCTACCTGTAAGGCTGAGTTGATGCTTGAGTTATTTGGTCAGTTTTGGCCTTGTGACTGCCCAAATAAGTGAAGTACAGTCAGGTCCATAAATATTGGGACATTGACAAAATTCTAACATTTTTGGCTCTATACACCACCACAATGGATTTGAAATGAAACAAACAAGATGTGCTTTAACTGCAGGCTGTCAGCTTTAATTTGAGGGTATTTACATCCAAATCAGGTGAACAGTGTAGAAATTACAACAGTTTGCATATGTGCCTCCCACTTGTTAAGGAACCAAAAGTAATGAATAATAATCATAAATCTAACTTTCACTTTTTAATACTTGGTTGCAAATCATTTGCAGTCAATTACAGCCTGAAGTCTGGAACGCATAGACATCACCAGAAGCTGGGTTTCATCCCTGGTGATGCTCTACCAGGCCTCTACTGCAACTGTCTTCAGTTCCTGCTTGTTCTTGGGGCATTTTCCCTTTAGTTTTGTCTTCAGCAAGTGAAATGCATGCTCAATCGGATTCAGGTCAGGTGATTGACTTGGCCATTGCATAACATTCCACTTCTTTCCCTTAAAAAACTCTTTGGTTGCTTTTGCAGTATGCTTTGGGTCATTGTCCATCTGCACTGTGAAGCACCGTCCAATGAGTTCTGAAGCATTTGGCTGATAATATTGCCCGAAACACTTCAGAATTTATCCTGCTGCTTTTGTCAGCAGTCACATCATCAATAAATACAAGAGAACCAGTTCCATTGGCAGCCATACATGCCCACGCCATGACACTACCACCACCATGCTTCACTGATGAGGTGGTATGCTTATTATCATGAGCAGTTCCTTGCCTTCTCCATACTCTTCTCTTCCCATCACTCTGGTACAAGTTGATCTTGGTCTCATCTGTCCATAGGATGTTGTTCCAGAAGTGTGAAGGTTTTTTTAGATTCGTTTGGCAAACTCTAATCTGGCCTTCCTGTTTTTGAGGCTCACCAATGGTTTACATCTTGTGGTGAACCCTCTGTATTTACTCTGGTGAAGTCTTCTCTTGATTGTTGACTTTGACACACATACACCTACCTCCTGGAGAGTGTTCTTGATCTGGCCAACTGTTGTGAAGGGTGTTTTCTTCACCAGGGAAAGAATTCTTCGCTCATCCACCACAGTTGCTTTCCGGTCATCTGGGTCTTTTGGTGTTGCTGAGCTCACCGGTGCATTCCTTCTTTTTAACAATGTTCCAAACAGTTGTTTTGGCCAGGCCTAATGTTTTTCCTATCTTTCTGATGGGTTTGTTGTGTTTTTTCAGCCTAATGATGGCTTGCTTCACTGATAGTGACAGCTCTTTGGATCTCATGTTGAGAGTTGACAGCAAGAGATTCCAAATGCAAATAGCACACTGGAAATAAACTCTGGACCTTTTATTTGCTCATTGTAATTGGGATAATGAGGGAATAACACACACCTGGCCATTGAACAGCTGAGAAGTCAATTGTCCCATTACTTTTGGTCCCTTAACAAGTGGGAGGCACATATGCAATCTGCTGTAATTCCTACATAGTTCACCTGATTTGGATGTAAATACCCTCAAATTAAAGCTGACAGTCTGCATTTAAAGCACATCTTGTTCGTTTCATTTCAAATCCATTGTGGTGGTGTATAGAGCCAAAAATTTTAGAATTGTGTCAATATCCCAATATTTATGGACCTGGCTGTATGCAGTGATTCTAAGAGCTACACCTGTCATGTTCTTGTCATACTGACTCACAGTATTGTTTTACTACCATAGCAGACTCATTATGCGTGTTACTGCAAGCCAGAGTGTTCTACACCCCTAGAAATGCTCTCTGCCCGGAAATAGCCGTTTTTTTTACCCAGTTCGCCGCAAATAAAATCATATCGAAGCACATTTTTCCCAAAAATTTGCAAACCGGCCGAATCGAATTTTTGAAAAATTTGCTCATCTCTAGTTATTACACATTGGGTGAAATATTGAGCAAATAATTAAGTATGATACATGTAATTTTACAATTTTAGCTTTGGTAGAGGACTATGGATGAGCGAATCGACTTCGTATGAAACATTCGAAGTCGATTCACATAAAACTCTGCTCTCATACTGTACGGAACAAGAGCTCCGTACAGTATTAGAATGTAATGACTCTGAACTCGAGTTTGGGAAATGTTTTTTTACAGTACAAATTAATTTATGAAGTTATTGCGCGAAGTCTCGCGAGACTTCGCAAAGCAATAACTTCGGCTCATCGAAGCCAATACAATCCTGCTCCATATAATATTAGAACAAAGTTTTATGTTTCATCCGAAGTCGATTCGCTCATCCCTATAGAACAGTGTTTCCCAACCAGTGTGCCTTCCCAACAAGGCTGCCCGGGCATGCTGGGAGTTGTAGTTTTGCAACATCTGGAGGCACACTGGTTGGGAAACACTGCTATAGAAGACCTCTATGGCAATGATATTTAAAAGCTTCGGACCGACAACATTTATATTGGGACATTTTGTAAATTAATTTGTTTTGTTTAATCTTTTGTTAGTTTGTTTTGTTTAATCCATCTAAATGCCACACAACGAAGATTTTAAACTAACTCCACTTATCAACAGCTCACATTGCCATAGAGTTATAGTCCAAAAATACCTTCTAGTAATGAGTTAATCCTGAACTGAATTTATTTTGAAAACCAAATTATTTCTGCTAGAAAACTATTCAAGTTTATTTTAAATTCCATCTTCCCTAAGTGCAGACTGTATCAGCTTCACTGACCAAAAATATAAACGCAACACTTTTGGTTTTGCTCCCATTTTGCATGAGCTGAACTCCAACATTTTCTACATACACAAAAGACCCATTACTCTCAAATATTGTTCACAAATCTGTCTAAATCTGTGTTAGTGAGCACTTCTCCTTTGCCAAGATAATCCATCCCACCTCACAGGTGTGGCATATTAAGGTGCAAAATGGGAGCAAAACCGAAAGTGTTGCGTTTATATTTTTGTTCACTGTATTTAGCAGAACCAGGACCATGCTTTACCCATGACATTCTTGACAGGGGAATGGGCTTAGTGGAAAGGGGGTAGGGCCTGATATGTGCCATTTTGAGCCAAAATTGCACCACAATTCTGGTGCAAAAATTTGTCTCGAAGTAAGCCAACCAATAGTTCGCAGAGTCAGAGAAGCATGTCTATCCCTGAATAATTTGTGATATATAGACCATAAGTCAGTAAAAAGGGGTTAAATCAATAGTCTATGTGGGCAATTTATCATTTGCAATATTTTTTTGTGTCAGTTTTAAGTCTATCTGTGATTTGTGTTGCTGTGCCAAATTTATGAAGTGGAGCTCAGTTTTAATAAATTTTGCCCAAATGCAGTGTGGTTTAGTACACCAGAGGGTTTCCTGGCATGGAGATGCGACTTTAAAAGTTGCAAATAAAAAATGTGACCTAACACTGTTCTAACCTCTAATCTGGACCAACTTCTAAAAGTGGCAAGGCTCACTAAATGTCACAAAATTTGGCCAAATGTTGCAAAAAATATTGCATTTGACATCTCTTGCACTATTTTTACGCCACAAAACTGGCATACCAGATTTGATAAGCTAAACTTTTATATAAAGTCCTTAAAAGTACTTCTTAATACCCAAAATAAATACCAAGTTTAAAATATAATATACAGTATACTATATACGAAATAGTGGGTGGATATATAGGGATTAATGATGAGTGAATAGATTCTAATTGTAACAAATTGATTCATCTCATTAGCAAAAGTTCTTTACCTGTGAGGTGTTGTCCGCACAGGTGGCGTACCATCTTGCCCTAACAAACTCTCATCTGTGCTAATGAAACAAATCGATTTGCTCATCCCTAATAAGGATTCATTAGCCATAAGCTTTTTGGAGAGATACAGTCAGAGATACATAACCTTTTTTATTATAGTTATATTTATTGAGCTGTGAGGGAGGCTCATTTTTTGCGGGGCAATCTTTAATTTTTTTTATACCATTTTGGAGTGTGTGTGACTTTTTGATCACATTTTATTTCATTTTTTGGCGTAAAAGAAGCGATGACAAAATGTCAAACTGGGCATTTTAACCCTTTTTCCGATACGCCAATCGCCGTATTGGAAAAATATTTTTATATTTTAGTATGGGCCTTTTCAGACGCGGTGATGCCTATGATGTTTATATATTTTTTTATTATTAATGTATTTATTTTTTTATTCCATAAAAGTTTAAATCACCCCCGATTTAAACTTTTATATTTATTTATTTTTTTATATATTTTTAACAGGTTTTTTATATCTTTTATTAATGATTTTTAGGATCATATTTGAGATTGCAAAATCTATTTTTTTCAAAATTCTGAACAATTGTGGATTTTTTACATCCATATAGTGTTCAGATTTGCTTATTTCTTATGTTGGCCTGCCACCTGCTGGCCAAAATAAGAATTGCAGCTTTAATGCCCTGGGTCTCTTCAGCGAGACCCAGCGTATTAAAATCAATTATCGGCATCCTCATTGGCCACAGAGAATGCCGGTAAGAAGCCCGGAAGCGTGAGCATCTGGGTTTTTCACCCTTTAGATGCCGTGATCTCCCTTGATCACAGCATGTAAAGGATTTTGGAGACCCACCGGTCATGACGCCCACTGCACGTGCGAGCAGGCGCCATGTTTGCCCATCGCTCCAGCGCCTTACATGTATGGCGCTGATAGCGAAGGGGTTAACTACACTTTAAAGGGGTTGTCCAGGATTTTGATATTCATGGCTTATCCCCTGGATAGGCCATCAATATCACACCATGTGTCCAACACCACATACCTCTGTCAATCAGCACTATAACTTCTGTTGCAGTTACCAGGTCTGTCCTGTACATAATGGACAGTTAACAGACAACACCATCTATTTTCAGTATGGGAAAAGCTGTATAGATGGTTCCATGACATAGAGAAAGCCTGTGTCTCCTGTTCCCCAATTAACAAACAGGTATTAACAGCTCTTCTGCTATGCAAAGTCATATAATAAAAGCTTTCAATAACTGTGTGTAGGTAGAGGAAGCAGGACTCACAGACTTTCTTTGTATACAGGAAAAGATCAGGACTTACATACTTTCTTTATGTACAGGGGAAGATCAGGAGTCACATGCTTAATCTATGGAATATATGGGGGAAGATCAAGACTCAAAGGTTTTCTCTATGTACTGGAGAAGATCAGGACTCACTGGCTTTCTCTATGTACAGGGGATGATCAGGACACACAGGCCTTCAAAATGTACAGGAGAAGAGCAGGACTCCCAGGCTTTCATATGAACATGTGAAGGACTGGGAGGCTCCAACTTATGTGGGAAAGAGCAGAACTTACAGGATTTTTCTGTGTATGGGGGAAGATCAGGACTCAAATGCTTTCTCTATGCTCGGAGAAGAACAGGACTCCCAGGCTTTCATATGAACATGTGAAAGACCAGGACTCGGAAGCTTTTACCACTTATGTGGGAAAGAGCAGAACTCACAGGATTTTTCTGTGTATGGGGGAAGATCAGGACTCAAATGCTTTCTCTATGCTCGGAGAAGATCAGGACTCAAATGCTTTCTCTATGCTCGGAGAAGATCAGGACTCAAATGCTTTCTCTATGCTCTGAGAAGAGCAGGACTTACAGCCTTTCTCCATGTCTGGGGGAAGAGCAGGATTGACAGCCTCTCTCTATGTCTGGCAGGACTCACAGGCATTCTCTATGCACAGGGAATAGCAGGGGAATAGCAGGACTCACAGGCTTTCTCTATGCACAGGGAATAGCAGGGGAATAGCAGGACTCACAGGCTTTCTCTATGCACAGGGAATAGCAGGACTCACAGGCTTTCTCTAAGCAAGGGGAATAGCAGGACTCACAGGCTTTCTCTATTCACAGGGAATAGCAGGACTCACAGGCTTTCTCTATGCAAGGGGAATAGCAGGACTCACAGGATTTCTGTATGCACGGGGGAAGAGCAGGACTCACAGGCTTTTTCCATATTTAAATCCTGGCTACATTCAAATAATAAACCAGATCATAGGACGATAAACCTCAGAGCTCATTGTCTTTCTTCTACCCTATGCTGCGCTCAAATTATGTAGGAGACATCATAAGGCCACTTTAACGCAAGGCTTTGCCAGCCGTAACTACAATAATTTTGCTATATGGTAATATAAATGTTTATATTTGTTTTAGGTTAAAAAAAAAACAATGGCATAAGCATCAATTCCACTATTTTGTTGTAAGGTTTATGAAGCAGGATGAAGCTTCATTGTTTCTGTATAACCAGAAAGGAGACAATAAAGCCTGATCAGCTGAATGCTTAAATATGGCTGAATGTTTGATGAGATGAAGATGTAATTTTGTCCGTGCTCCCCAAGGATATGGTTTAAATAAGGCTACAGCCCCTAATCAAATAGCTAGCTCCCGAACAACCGTCCCTTCCACATATTTTATTCCGTGCATGCCTCCTTTCCCCCCTCACTCCACCAAAACCATTACTTATTCAATGGTTTGTCAGCAGTGTGCATTATTAGCGCTCCAGAGATAAAAATTTTAAGTGTTGCTCCCAATTAGCTCAACAGTGACCACGTACCATGCCTGGCGCTTAATGCCTGCTCGCCAAAAGAAGCTAGTTTTGAAGGTCTGAGGTGGAGGAGAGTGGAAAAAAAAAAATGAAACAGCTTAAGTATTCATTTTGAGAGGAAAGACAGCTCCTATTAACATTTAACAGCATTTGTGCAACTTGGTGCGGAGGTTATGATGCAAATGAGGAGGAATTAAAAGTGGCCAGGGGTTTGTCATTGATGGATTGCAGTCTGGCGGTGTTCACACTTCTGCTGTGTCCATCAGAAGCGATTACTGTGTAATTAAACCTTATTTCTCGACTCTCTAGTGCATAATTACTTTGTGAATATAACCATCATCTAAAAAAGCTACCAAAATGCTTTAGCATTTAGTCTGGCAGTCATTCCCTTAGCTTGTGTCAGATACAACCATCATACAGTGCAAAAGAACTGTCACTTTTAATAAGCAGGAAAAAATTAAATGAAACAGTATGCCTATTACAGGAATATTAGGCGTTCAAGTGGTAGAGTCCTTTTTCTGCCATTTGCATAATTTATTCTTTCTTTTTCTTTTTTTCCTTTTTTGTCCCTCACACCAGAAGCTTCGAGCAATTTTCTTCACATTTAAATAGATCGCACATTTAAGGCCTACTTAAGGAAAATTATCACTTTGCATATTTTAATTGTTATGAAGAAAGTGAATAGAAGAGGTCTGCAGCGTGGACTCTTGAGTCGGTCAGACGTTCAACTGTCTGATTCTGTAGCTCCCCACCGGTCCACTTGAGATAACCCTACAGTTCACCGCCGCACACATACATTTCATCAGCATGCAAATCAGCTTTCAACATTACAATAAAGTGGATCTTTGATATTTACAAACTAGCCACTCATAACAAAAATGGAAAAGGTTTGAAAGAACTTTAGGATTTTATCTTCCCTTTTTTTTATTATTATTTTGTATTTTTGCTTTTTACATTTTGTATTCATGATACATCCCAGGTTCAATGCAAATTTTAATGAATATTTTCTTTTCCATTTTAACACTATCTGACCATACGGAATATTATTTTATACGACTTCATATTGTTATATTCTTTATTCCAAAATTGCAATATTTACTACATTAAATCTGTGAAATCATACAGCCCAAGTAAGGTTTAAACACAAAAATGCCATTATATTTGCCTGTATTTTCACATCTACTGGACTGTCATTCTGGAGAACGTACCGGAGAAGGAATATCAATAACCTAATTTGCTGGTTTGTGCAAAAATGTAAAACAGGGTGTTATGAAACAGCAGATTAAAAGGTACGGGCGGTGAACAGACTGCTGACTTGTCTTTTAATTATGAGAGCTTCTTCAAAATATTTATATATTAAAAGGGCTTCCAAATTGTGTCTTTTTTAACGTTTGAAGAAAGAGAAAAAAAAATATCTCAAATAAAATTGCTGTACTCATCTCATCACAAGGGGTTAATATGGACATTGTATACCCCTGATTAATTTCAACATGTCAGCTGTAACAGCATTTAAACGTGATCCCTTTGTATTCTTTCTTGGATACTGGAACCTATAATAAATGCACATTAAATAAAACAAGCTGGCAAGCCTATGACAAAAATGTGTGCAAATTAACTCATACCAGTCAAACCATTGACACCCATCTGCAGATATCACAGTTGTGTGGTTTTTGCATGCCCTTTCTTGGCATGGTCACAAAAATAAACTGCAGCTACATGAATGGGTTTTCACACAGCTGGTTTTTGGTAATTTTTTTTTCACCAAATCAGATTTGTCCATCAGATTGCCAGATAAAGAAACATGATCCATCACTCCACAACAGTGTTCCTCAACTCCAGTCCTCAGGGCCCACCTGCTGGTCATGTTTTCGCACTTTCGTTTGTATTGGGCAGGTGATATTGTGATTGTCAGTGCATCAGGACTTACCACAGGTATTCATTAGTTGGGGTATTCTCAAATCGTGACTGGTAAGTGGGCCCTGAGGACTGGAGTTGGGGAACACTGCTCCACAGATCATGTTTCCACTGCTCCAGAGTACAGTGGTGGTCTCTTTTATACAACTCCATCTGATGTTTGGCATTATGCCTGGTCATGAAAGGCTTGCATCCAGCGGCTGAAAGGCTTTGCATCCACTTTTATGCATCATACGCCTCAGCACTCTGCAAACATAGTCTGCAACCATACCTGTCTGACACTTTGTTCTTGAAGGCTTCCACGTGATCATGGAATATCTAGGAGGGAAGACATTTCATAAAATGGCTTATTGAAACATTGGCAGGGCCACACTGGAATTCAGTGCAATCTTTAAAATGATCCATTTGTAAAGGCAGACTGCATGGAAGCTAGGAGCTGAATTTTGTACATCTGTGGCAATGAGACACCTTAATTCAATGATTAATAGTGGTGTCACAATACTTTTCTTCGTATAGTGTATGTCCATAGGGAGTAATGTACAAGTCCCTCTTAAGGGGTTATCCAAGATAATTAAAAATGTCAACAAGACCCTAATTGGTCTAAAATAAAAAATAATGCTATACTTACTTTCTCCAGCAACCTTTTATGTAAAGCTGGCCTGGTCCTCATCTTCTGCTTGTTTAGAAACTACAGCATTGATGTACTGGTATATGGTATGTGACTGTTACAGCTAGATATTCTGAACTGTCTAATGATGAGAACAGTGATTGGGTACATCTGTCATAAGATGTACAGTACTCAGCAATACTTTTAGGCAGGTGCGAAAAAAATGCTGAAAAGTAAGAATGATTAAAAACAAATAGAAGTGTTAATAGTTTTAATCAATTAACAAAATGCAAACCAAATGAACAAAAGAAAATTTAGTGTGACCACTCATTGCCTTTAAAACAGCATCAGGTTTTTGAAGGAACATGGTAAGGAAGTTGTTCCAAACATCTAAGAATGAACTTATCAAAAAACTTCTGTGGATTTAGGCTTGCTCAAATCCTACCATCTCTTCATGTAATGCCAGACAGACTGGATGATGTTAAGATCATGGCCCTGCGGGGCCATATGATCACTTCTAACAAGAGCACCTCTAACAATATTGTATTTCTGGAAAAACTAATACTGATACGATATACTGAAGGTACCGCTATCATTCAGTTTCCTATTAAACATATTTCAAAAGTGAAATTTTCTGGAACCAGAACATGTTAAAAATATGAATCCAGGGATTTCTAGATGGTAAAATCAATTTGCTAGGTTCAAGAATCTCAGTGATATTTTTTTAAAGGAGTTGACCAGTCTTACCTAGGTGATGGCCTATCCTGAGGTTAGACTACCACTAGTGATCGACAGGGGTCCAAAAAGCTAATCAAACCTCCACCGAACAGCTGTTCAGGTGTTGCTCTGTCACCAAAACTACATAGCTCCATCAACTTTGTAGTGGATGGAGCTTGTGACTACAACACTGCTCCCATTATAGTCAAAGGGAGCAGTGCTATAGTTACAAGGTCCCTTCACTAAAGGGTTGACGATGCTATGTAGTTCCAACACCAAGTTATGGCACACTTGAAGTTACACCCAAATACCCGATTTGTGGTGGTGTGTGAATAGGCTAGTGATGGCCTATCCCGAGGGTAGGCCATCACTAAGTAAGGAATGGACAACTCTTTTAAAGATGTACAGTATTTATTTGTTCCTGTCGCTATATTAAGCAGTAGCTGGAATTGTCCAGAAGACTATATAACCACTTTAGGCTAAGGATAGACACAGACTTGAAACACTTTGGACTTCCTCTATAAAAGATGTCCTATGAAAAACTGTTGCCTATAGCTACCAATCAGATCAACTCTGTCATTTCAAAATATGCTTTGGGAAGATAATAGCTGGACTGAATTGTTGCTATGGGCAGCATTTGGCCATTAATACAGTCACCCCCATAAGAGACAAAATGAAAATGAGGAAAACACTTTTTCATCTTATTGATTTTGGCTTGGTATTATAAAGGATCATGCACAAGATATTACTGCTTCATTTTGTACAGAACTGTACTAGGGTTCCCATAGAAGTGTATGATTGTCATATGACTATATTAAAGCATCCATCAGTTTTTGATTTTATTCTAAAAATATAGAAACCATGCACTCTTATATTTCTTCTTGGCAATGAAATTTGATACACTAATCTAACAAAATAAATAACACTAATTCTAACAATTCATCAATTATAATAATTTTAAATATAGGTAATTAAGAGTTAAAGGGGTTTTCCAGGCTCCTCATATTAATAACCTATCCTCAGCAAAGGTCATTAGTACCCAATTGGTGACTGTCCGACACCCAGCATCCCCACCAATCAGCTGTCCACTTCAGCCTGGACTTAGCACTGTGAATGTAACAGAAAGAACAGCTCCGTTCAAAGTGCAGTGCAGTGCTTGTGCCAATTAACTGCAGCTCAGCTCTGATTCACTTCAATTGGTGCTGTTGTGCAGTAACTAGGGTGGCCACTACACTTCGAACGGAGCTGTGCTTCCAGCTCCATTCATAGTGCTAAGTCCAGTGCCGGAGGCTTCAGGGAACAGCTGATCAGTAGGGGTACAGGGTGCTGGACCCTCACTGATCAAATACTAATGACCTTTCCTAAGGATAGGTCATCAATGTCAGGAGCCTGGAAAACCCCTTTAATGAGGAGTGGAGACTAGAGTCCTGAATTCAGAATCTTCATCTATTATTGAGATTAATGAGTGACTACAAAGAGTGTCTCTCGCTGTGGAGGAGCGGGCACGTCTTTATATTACATGAACAGTACATACGGTTTCCTTAAAAATGATGTATTTCTTCATTTATCCTGTGGTGGTGAACACTTGGTCTAGGATTTCACTATAGATTTAGGCTCATTGCTGGGGGTTTCAGCAGTTGGAAACTTAATGACTTATCGTGGGGGGTGGCTCATCCAATAAAATATGATTGTCCAAAGCAAAACCCACAACACTATTAACAAGAAACTTACCACCAAAAAAGAGAAAAGCTGAATCACCAAATTTAAGACTCTGAGTCATCCTCTTGTCTTGACCATTTTTTGGAAAGTTGAGTGACAACTGGTAAGGTTACCGCTACTTCTGCATGCAAACAAAAGATACAAGTGCAAATAGATACATTTATGAACAACTCAAAAAACATAGCCATCTGGTAGACTTATATTGTTCATTTTATGGGGTTCACCTTAAGGTTTTTAATTAAAATAGTGGTTGAATGTAAAATGGAGATGTGAGACAAAACCTTTATACATTCTGAAGAAGGACAGTTAAAATATTTTTTTTCCAACCGAGGTAAACAAGAGTGTTCTTTTTAGGAATTGTGCTCAAGGTCAACAAGAACTACCCAGGGATGTATAGAAGCCAAGAAGTCTTCCCTCGAGGTTACAAGGAGGATTGCATATAGGAGAGATATCACTTATTTTTGCTATGGTGTTTCATGAAATGCATTTAATTGCACACAGCAGCAGTAACACAATAGCTTTATTAGCAGAAAAGTGCACTTATCAAATGATATACCTCCTTTTTTTCTTCAGGCTGGGTTGTCTTACACCAACAATAACTTAAACAACATTCACTGAAAAGTCACAAGATGTGCAACCACTGTACATCCAGACGATTCGGCCGGTTCGCCGAATTTTTGAAAAAAATTTGGTTCTATCCGAATTTATTTGCTGCGAATCGCATAAAACAACGCTATTTCCTGGCTGCAGAAAGCCTTTATAGTGGTGTAGAACACTGTGCCTTGCAGTTAAACACATAGGGAGTCTGCTGTGGTAGTTAAATAATACTGTGAATCAGTATGACAGGCATCTCTCATAGAATCACTGCACACTTCACTTATTTGGGCAGTCACGGGGCCAAAACTGACCAAATAACTCAAGTATGATCTCAGCCTTACAGGTTAAGGTTAGCGCCAAGAAGAAGTGCACTCCTTTTACACCGTCGTCAGCTGATTCCACATAGATTTCTACCGAACCTGTTCTATTAAACGCTTATACAAATAGAGCCCCCCGACAGAGTGAAGAGGGTGTCAGCAGTAAGTATGTGTTGACGTCACTGATTATTTGCCCTTCCTCTGATCCGTCAGAAGAATAACCCCCAAAAAACTGATTCTGTCTTTTAAGCATTCCGCCTTCACTCAGTCAGCATTTGGTCAGTAATCCATCAGTATTGCTAATGCCAAAAAAAAGGAGTGGATCCAAAACAGAGATGACCGAGTCAACCATTCAAGAACCGCTGGGTTGCTGGTCAAGACACGACCGCTAGATGACACCGGGAGATCAGGCCTCTCGCTGCGACTCCTGCTGCCACATCCCCTTACTCTGCTGCGACCTGTGCCTGCGCCAGAAACATTTAGGCCGCTGCCACTCCCCTGTGCAGGGCCTGGCACTTCTCTAACTGACATACTGTTAGATCAGATAAATAAATAAAAAGGAAATTAAAACACCCCAAAAAAGTCTTTCATTTTCTCACTTTACCACACAACGGCTAATAAGCCCTTTTTTTCCACTAATACAATCAAAAAGGGCTGTCATTTTCTCACTTCACCACACAACGGCAAATACTTTTTTTGTGCCACTAATACATGCAAAAAAAGGCTTTATAACATATAACTGCACTGCTGAACGGCAAATATATTTTTCTGTTGCCACTAATACACGACAAAAAGGGCTTCAGAACATATAGCTGCACCGCTGAACGGCAAATAGGCCCTTATTTTTTTTCCACTTATACACGCCACAGAAGGCTTTAGAACATATAACTGCACCACTGACCGGCAAATATATTTTTATTTTGCCACTATTACACGCCAAAAAGGGCTCTAGAACATATAACTGCACCGCTGAACGGCAAAAATATTTTTCTTTTGCCACTAATACATGACAAAAAGGGCTGTAATTTTTGCACTTCACCACACAATAAGCCCTTTTTCCCCACTAATACAAGCCAAAAAATGCTTTAGAACATATAACTGCACCGCACAAGGGCAAATAAGACGTATAAATATTTCCTTGTAATAAACCCTGTTAATGGCTGTATCAAACAGCACTTGCACCCCTATAACATTTTGCTGGAATTACAGAGCTGTATAATGGCAATTTGGATCCCCAGTCAGTGCAGCAAGGTGTAATAGGATTGTTCCTATTACCCAGGCTGTAAACTCCTCTACTGAACCCTGTTCAACATAAATGCTGTGTGATAATTCCTCCCTATCCTTTCCCTACACCTTGAATAATCTTTCCCTGAACTTGTAAATAATTTTTTAAGCACAACTACGTTTTTTCTAGCACTGTTCCTAGCGCCTGCTGATGTCTCTCCCTGCGCTAAATACGCTGGAAAATGGCAGAATCTAAGATGGCTGAGGCTATATATAGGGCTGTGACATCACAGGGCTGGCTGGCTGCTGATTGGCTGCATGCATGGCATTGTGGGTGATCCCTTGTTCCCAGATTTTCTTGCTCCATGTCCTCACACGTGCAGCAGCCATTTTAGGAAAAAATGCAATTAGTTACCACAAAGCGTGAGGAAATTCAGATTCGGTACAAATCAAATTTTTCTCGAAATTCGGATCAAAGTCCACTTCGTCAACTTCGATTCGCTCATCTCTAGAAATAATGAGCTTAATGAAATTATATTATTTATTGACATGATCTGTAAGGAAGTGAATGCTGTATGAAGTGACTAAAGGTGCATTTAGACGGTTCTCAGGCCGTGTAATTTCAATAATTTAATTATTTCCTATGTAAAATGGATGTACAGTGTTTGCACATCTTGGAACCATTCCTGCGAAAGGTTGTTCCTGACATCTGCCCATATAAATGTGCCACCAATCACTCAGTAATCCTGTCGTTCATGAAGACACCACCGATCGTAGTTTCTGGGCATTAAGTCACGTGGTATAAAAAGCAATCTGCTGCTCAGAAACCATGAATCTGTATGAGGATGAGGGAGCACAATAGCGGTTCCTCATCCTCATACAGTGAAGGAGATCGTTGCATATAAATGCGCGGTCTCCTTCACTGAATGAACAGCCAGCTGTTGGGAAGGAACGCTTCCTTCCCGACAATCGGCTGAAGAACCGTCCCGCCTAAATCCACCTTTACTGAAGGATATCTAAGATGGTAAATGCAGAGAACATTTATTATTGTGCTGCCTTTTACTTTCAGGAGATATGAAAAAACCATACACATTGTAGAGTAACATGATTGTATTGCAGCTCTGTTACATTCACTTGAACAGAGCTAAGGTGCAATACCAGATGCAACCCATAGTATTTGTTAATTTGCATCCTTTTTTCCCCAGGGAGCATTGACTGAAAAAAGTCCTATAGATTGCTGTGTGTCTAAAGAGAAACAGTACCCACCTAAGATCCACTAAAGGGATCTGATCCAGACAACCCATACCCTGCTCATACTGATGAGGGACAAGAATGCTGAAACAGTCCTGTCTCCAGATTTTCGGCTTGGCTGATATGCGGTGCTATACTAGACCACAATCCATGTACAAGAATAGTGTAGTAGTGTACTGGAACAAACAAGCAGAGCATTTTTTTTAAATCTCATAAAATCCCCGTGCACCCATTGAGTAATAAAGATGGGTACAAATCTAGTCTTTTCAGCACCTGAATGCTGGTATACTAGCAGTTAGTTATGAATAAAATCGAAAAGCATTAGAACCCTTTGGTGCTTCTGTCTAGATGTCTTTCATTGACACTCAGGAGGCATCTAAGGTAGCTTCCATGTTTTATAGAAGTGAAAATACAATGTATTTCATGACTTTACTCCTCACTTCATATCATCTGTGCACGCGACATGTTTTTGTCCGGCCTAATCCTGGCATTCTATGCCGCAGCAGCTTGCTGAAGAACACAGCCACAGATATGAAACTAGCCTAACAAAGAGAAAAGTTAAAGGGTTTATGAATCAAGGTGATTTTAGGGAATTCCATAACTAAAAATTCCAAATATACTGCTGGTAATTATCTTCCGCAATTAATAGTTAAAATGGTTTACAATCAGAGCTGCACTTTATCACTCTCTCAGGGGTCAGCAATGACAGACTTTCCATCAAACAGGGTGTTTTTCAAGCTCAGACAGTGATTTATTTGTCACACAGCATATCACACTTCCAAGTTTGGCATCACTTGTAGTGATGAGCGGCTATATTCGAATTCGCGATATTTCGGCAATTTTTGGCCGAATATTCGCCATAAATTAGCACATTCGAGAATTCGTGATCTCCAGTCATTGTTTACTTGATTGTGAAAATCGGCAATGTAATATATTCGCGATAAATTTACGATTAAAATATTCAACACTATTTGTGAATACGAATATATAGCACTATATTCTAAATATTCGCAAATTCTCGAAGTGGCGATATTCACGATTAAAATTCACGATTCGAATATTCACGCTCAACACTAATCACTTGGCACCATGAAGTCGCAGCTTCACCTCACAACGTGTTACATCAACACAAATAAACGCTTGCCTGGCTAGGCACTCACTATAGAGAGGATTTCTCTAACTCACCTCTAGCTCAGTGTTCACACTGTGGTATTTGGCTTCGGTCAGACAGCCTCCTCGCTGTGACCAGTGTAACCCACCAGTCCTCCTGGTGGAAGCAGCAAAATACCTTGGGGGGATATGGTCCAGCAGTCCTCCTGACTCTGAACGTGCGACACCTCTCTTCTTCAGGCATCGATGGGTCCTCCCAAACTCAGGCTTCCTCCACCCTCCTGGCTGGAACCACACAGAGCCTCTGCAGGCTTCCTCAGCCTTGTGCCCCCCAGACCTCCTGGCTGGGACCACACAGGCCGCCTGCAGGTCTGTTCCCTGTGACCTAACTCCTCCTCTCACACACTGAGGATTGCTTTATTACCAAGTGATTATCGCACCTGGCCTCACCTCAGGCCTGGTGATTGTGGGGAAAACACAGCAAATCATAACATACATCTGCTCTAATAGGTTTCCTGCACCCTTCTAGGAGACACATATCTTCCCTTTTCATAGATGAGGCCTCTCACTGCCTCACAAGAGATATACTTTAGAGCAGCCACATGGACGATTGGAAACTGCAGACTGGAGATGGCTTATTGACTTCTTTGAGACAGTGTTTTGGGCATGATCTGTGTCCTGTGCGTGCACAGGTCATTGCTCAGAAAGAGGAGATGGTGAGCTGTGAAATTATCATTTGTGAATAGTGAATCAGAAACGAATCACATTCAATTGTATTGAGTGGGCACAATGACAGGGAACGGCGATCACGCCGCCCCTATCATTTAACCCTGCAGATGCCGCATTTAATGCAGATCGCAGCATCTGAGAGTCACATTCAGCTTATTAGGAGGTTAATCAGAAGTTAAAACTAAATAATACATACTCACCTTATCTATTTCATTGCAGCAAGCCCATTGCGGCCATCTTTATTGCAGAAAATGCGGCAATTCTCACGTGCCCTGACATGTGACGTCAGCATGTCATCACGTTGGGCGGGCCAGGTGAAGTCATCAGTGATGATGTCATTGCACCCGCCCAGCATGATGAGGTGGTGACGTCACATGTCAGCGCTAGTGTTGAGCGAACGGTGGACTTCTATCCGAATTTCAGGATACATTTGATTAGCCGCAAAGCTAAATTTCCTTTTGCTTCATGGTAGCAAATCGATTTTACATGAAATTGTGTAAAAAACAAAAAAAAAATCATACTTTACAAGAGTGAAGTATTCAAAATTTTTATTTTTCCTGAAATTCAGATTAAATTCCACTTCATTAACTTCAATTCGCTCAGCACTAATATTGAGATGACTGCTGAAGAGTGATCTCTACAGAACAAGGACTGGGTCACTTCAATACACCACGAAAAATGTTAAAAAAGTTATACAGCTAATTTTTTGATGGCATGTTCCTTTCTACTGGACGCTGTGGGGAAGTTAAACTCAGAAATGGAAGCTTATATGCAAGACATTAGCTCTCTATCTATGAATTTAATAGAAAATTAACCCATATTTATAGCATTATAGTTGGAGATACAGCCATTACTCATCGAGGATGATGGAGTCCCACTATTGAGTAAAAGGAATAAACGGAATGGGATGAATTAAAGGGGTTGTGCAGTGGAAAATCATTGGTGATCTATCCTCAGGTCATCAATATCAGATCGTCAGGGGTTGCATTCCCGGCATCTCCACAGATCAGCTATTTGAAGAGGAGGTGGCACTCGTGTTCAAGGTTACCAGCTCGTCAACTTGCTTGTAGAGCCAGCACAGAGTAATAATAGCTGCTCATCCACCTCATTGAGATGAGCAATTGTAATTACACTGTGTCACCCCTTGAAGCAAGACAAGATGCAGGTAGTTATGAGGAGGAAGCAATGCTTGGCTGCGCGCCGCCTCTTCAAACGTCTGATCGCTGGAGGTGCCTGGAATAGGACCTGTGCCAAACTGATATTGATGGCCTATCCTGAGGATAGATCAATATTTACTCACTGCCCAACCCTTTTAAACCCTGGTAGTATGCAATGTTCTGACTGGTTGACTTTCCAGTACTGGGCAGTCTCTGCTGACATATCGATTTTTAAACGCCTTGTTAGTTGAAGGTAGCAGTTTTAGCACCACAGCTATTTTCTGTGATTTCATAAATGGAAAGTAAAGAGTACTTCAGAATTATTTTCAAGTGGAAAATACTGCGCGAACAGACGCAGAAGGTGGTAGACGTTTGTTTTGATGTTGGGAATAGGAGCTATTGCTATTTGCTCAGGGAATGTCGGCCTGTGCATTAGACAGCCTAGCGCAGCTTTACAGACATATAAATTATCATTGCCCCATAGCCCTTGGTCATTTTTATGATCCAATTTCTTTTTTTAAGTGCAGCATTTATAGAAAGGAGCACAGAATTGTAAACACTAGACAAACATTAATCTTCAAAGTAAAGTGAAATAGACTTAAGCTCACAAAAGCCATCAGAGCAATGCCAAAAACTATGAAAGAGCATTGAAAAGCAATACTTTAAGGTCAGTAAAGATCCAGGTCTCTAGTATCGAAAGAGAAGAAAACATTTACATAGAGTGTTCTTTATTGCCGTGCTTCGGTAATAAGACTGGAAAGTTGTTCAAACAGGAAAGTAACAAGTGACATAAGTAGATTGCCGTTCTCATTTTCCAGGAGTGCATTGAAAGAGGTTTTAATGCACAAATGGGAGCAACTGAACAACATATACGCAATTTATGCTACTTATATGCACAAGAGATAGATTGGCACAATGGGTGAGCATAGCGTGCAGCCTCAAGAACAGCTTCTTATTCTTTTATAATACAAATTCCTTCAACGTATTAAGATGGTTTATCTCCATTACAAAAGGAAGAAAAAGTGTGGCCATCTTGAAAGGAAATGCATAAAAATACCATGATGAGGACAGAATTTTCTGTTTTACAGGATTTTAGAGATCTGTCCCTGACCTTTCCTCTTGAGCCGATATATCCCAAGATGAATGACCAACTATGAATAAGAACTTGCAGGAGTTGTTTATGCTATATGGGTCACAGATGCTGTGTTCATAGCCAATCACGGCATCTGACAGTAATAATAGAGTGTAAAAAAAAAAAAAAAAAGATAAATTAAAGATTTTTTTTTACACTATTTCACTTAAAATTGATTCGCTACCTGGAAACATGAGGAATTTGCACCCAACCCGCTGTCCATGCCTACTTTCAGAGCAGGCCCTAAGTGGCAAGTCAATAACTGGTCAACCGTTCCAATGCTGGTAAGTGCAGGAAGTCAAACCAAGCACCGGCGGTAAAAACTGCGGGGATCTGTTCACACAACTGGAACCCAGAAACAGACAAACACACAGAGAAAGGACGTGCACGAAAAGGTCAAAGCTGGGAGGTCAATACAGTACGAAATCACACAGCAGAGCGAGAGGTCCAAGTCAAGCCAAAGTCAAATCCAATAGTAACAATCCAAACCACCAAATAGCAAGTAGAGCACAGCAAGGAAAACCTATAACTGGCAAGGGTGTGTTATCGATGGGGGTTTAAAAATAGCTCCGAGTCCCTGGATCAGAACCTGATAGGTCCATGACTCAGTGCTCCATTAGTCAGAACACAGCACACAGGAGAGATCAGCTGAGCAATCAGCCCACTGCTAGTCTCCTCCAGCACATGCCCGCTGTGCATAGCATCCAGTTGCTAATGATACCGTCGCATCACCACGGAGCGTGCCTTAGCAGCATGTCTCTCCCAGCTCATTTGTGCCTTAAGCTGGAGATCTCACTGCAGGAGCCCGGACAGATGTGTTTGTGACAATAGCTTTCTAGAAGCACTGGGACCCCTCGTCCTGCAGAAAGGCAGTAGCTGCTGTTCTCCTCAGCAGCCTGTTCTAGCAGAAAGTTACATTCGACTATTGATGGGGCCATGGGCCCCAGTGGCTGCCCGATATGGCCTTATTGTAATTCATCATTGCAAATACAATCTTACATGGAACCTGTCACAGTTAATATGGAGTGTGATATGTGACCAACAGGTTATAGAGCATGAAGAGCTGAGCAGATTATATATAGTTTTGTAAGAAAATATTCAGTAATTAATTAATTTCAAATTCTGCATATTCTAGGCTACTTAGCCCAGTGGGTGGGCCTATCAGTGACTGACAGCTTTCTTTGGGTAAGTGTGTAGTCACAGATCACTAACTAGGGTCACCGTCTGGTGGTCCTAATCACAATTATAGTAATTAAACGGCTTATCCCTAATGTTGATCGTGAATATTTCTAATCGCAAATTTTTATCGCGAATATCGCCACTTCGAGAATTCACGAAGATGTAGAATTCAGTGCTATATATTCGTTATCGCGAATATTCTAGATCTTATTTTCATCAGTAACCTCCCTTCTTGCTTGTGGGCCAATGAGAAGGCTGCAATATCTTTGTCAGAGCTTAGCAACATCCCTAGCAACCAATAGGAAAGTTGCCTGCCCCTTACTATATAAGAAACTCCCCAGAAGCCATTTTCTGTGTTTTGTTTTTCAGTTCTTAGAGAGCGGTGACATTGCTGTGCTCTGTGCTTTCATCTGGATCCTATTCCTTATCCAATTATACTAGATAGTTAGTTAGCTTATATATATATATATATAATACAGATAGTTAGTGGGAGATAGTCAGTGTAGGTTATATCCTGATATAGTGTGCAGGGTGTTAGGTAGTGTGATAGGAATTACTGTTTCTCTGCTGTCCATACATACATGCTACAGACATAGTGCTGTGATGTCACAACAATACTTAGTGCACCAATCAGCAATATCTACTCAGACCTGATAAAATGTGAAGTTGCGTGTATTGCACAAAAAATATGCGCATAATTAGTGCCGATTTTCGCAATCACAAAAATAATGACTAGAGATCACAAATTCTAAAATTCACGAATTTATTGCGAATATTATGCGAAAAATTTGCGAAAATGAATATTGCCTATGCCGCTCATCACTAGTTATCCCATGATAAATAAACAATGAAAATCAGACATCATACAGTACATGAAAGTCTCTTTCTAACAAAGCTAGAACCAGCCCTGCACCTCTTATGGATCCAGAGATCTCCCCATTCATTGCTCGGCTAGATTTATATCAAGCTGACAGCTCAGGGGGCGTGTCTTTTCTGCTGCAGCTCAGGGGGCGTGTCCATTCTGCTGGAGCACTCTCCCTATCACAGCTCAGGAGGCAGTTAGTTGAAGTATGAAACTGAGCATGTGCGGCCATCTCAGCGAGCCGGACAAAGAAATAAAAAAAGAACAAAGAGTAGGTGGCGCTATACAGATCTATTTATTGAATAACTCAGTGGCTTTACAAAAAAATTTATAACATGGAATTACAAAAGTATTCAGATCTAATTGCTGGTTTGAAAACTGTAAAATATTTTTCGTGGGACAGCCCCTTTAAAAAATGTTTTAATTAATATTTCTCTTTTCATTCACTTTCTCTCATTCTTTCTCTCTCATTCTGCCTCTCCTTTTATCCATCATTCTCTCTCTCATTCTCTGTCTCTCATTCTCTTCTCATTCTTCCTTTCTCATTCTTCCCCTCTCATTCTCTGTCTCTCATTCTCTTCTCATTCTTCCTTTCTCATTCTTCCCCTCTGATTCTCCCCTTCTCATTCTCCCCCTTATTCTTTCCTTCTCATTCTCTCCCTCTCATACCCCCCCTCTCATTTTCCTCCTCTCATTCTCCCCTTCTCATTCTACCCCTCTCACCCCCCCCCCTTATTCTATCCGTCTCATTCTCTCCTTCTCATTCTCTCCCTTTCATTCTCCCCCTTATTCTATCCGTCTCATTCTCTCTGTCTCATTCTCCCCTTTTCATTCTCTCCCTCTCATTCTCCCCTTTTCATTCTCTCCCTCTCATTCTCCCCTTATCATTATCTCCCTCTCATTCTCCCCTTCTCTTTCTTCCCCTATCATTCTCCCCTTCTCATTCTCTCCCTCTCATTCTCCCCCTTATTCTATCCATCTCGTTCTCTCCCTCTCATTCTCCCCTTCTCATTCTCTCCCTCTCATTCTCCCCTTTTCATTCTCTCCCTCTGATTCTCCCCTTTTCATTCTCTCCCTCTGATTCTCCCCTTTTCATTCTCTCCCTCTGATTCTCCCCTTTTCATTCTCTCCCTCTGATTCTCCCCTTTTCATTCTCTCCCTCTGATTCTCCCCTTTTCATTCTCTCCCTCTCATTCTCCCCTTATCATTATCTCCCTCTGATTCTCCCCTTATCTTTCTTCCCCTCTCATTCTCCCCTTTTCATTCTCCCCCTCTCATTCTCTCCCTCTCATTCTCCCCTTTTCATTTTCTCCCTCTCATTCTCCTCTTCTCATTCTCTCCCTCTCATTCTCCCCTTTTCATTTTCTCCCTCTCATTCTCCCCTTCTCATTCTCTACCTCTCATTCTCCCCTTTTCATTCTCCCCCTCTCATTCTCTCCTTTAGGCCTCTTTCACACAGCCATGTGCTGGCCACGCCCGGGCATGGGCACCGACTGTGAGCCAGCCGCATGCGAATTGTGGACTCATTCACTTAAATGGGGTCCGCGATCTGTCCGTTCCACAAAAAGATAGAACAAGTTCTATATTATTACGTAACAGAAGCACTGGGTTCCGTTCCGTGCTTCTGCTTCGTTCTGCATCTTCTGTTCCGATCCGCATTTCTGAATGGGGTCTGCGATCCGTCCGTTCCGCAAAAAGATGGAATAAATTCTATATTTTTTCTTCTTCTCATTCTCTCTCTTTTTCCTTCATTCTCTCTCATTTTCTCTCCCCCTCTCTCATTCTCTCTGTCGGCAAAAATGATCTCAAATTAAATCAAATGATATTCTGATTCTAAAGAACCAAATTTTTTAGGTCGAATTTTGATTCTATAGAATCTTTTTTAATCGTCTCTAGTCAACATACATCATTTCAAGAGTTGAGCGAATCGAATCCCACGAAGTGTAATTTGATCTGAATTTCAAGATAAATTCGATTCGCCTCGAAGCCGAATTTCCTCGTGCTTCGTGTAAGGAAATCGCTTTAACCTGAAATAGTGTAAAAAACAAAAAAAAATCATATTTACCTCTTCCATTTGCTCGCAACAGTGACAATGACGGTGGGGGGGGGGGGGGGGGGGGGTAGGTGAATCAGCCGAATCGAACTTTTGAAAAATCATCTCTAATCATTTCCATACTGCACAATTTTGGAGTAAAATGTAGCAAAATGCACTATTCTTGATGTATTATTTTGTTTATAATATTTTTGAATAATCTCAATGTAACTTTTTTTTTATTATTTCATCTTTCTTGGCTAATTATCCCAAAATAATATTTTTTTTCTAAAATGTATATTCCTGTATTTATTGGCAGATTGACTTTGCAGCTGTGACCAAACAAATGAAATAATCAGATAGAAGACTCCGTTTTAATCATTTAAAGTTGACTTACAGAAATGATGATTATAATCAACCTTGCTGTTTTTGTTGCACCCGATTGACGGCCATTGGACAAGGATTAAGCCCGCGCACCCTCTCTCGATTTATACGGAGCATCTAATTCCCTTTGCTGATACAAATCCACAATATGCTTTCTCCAGAACTTGTTGACATTATCAGAGCCGTTATTTCACGGTGGCATTTACACGTGAATGAATACCCTTTCTGCCTTTCTTCTGCAGCCCTGCATGCACAGCTGCTTATAGTCAAGTGGATGGATAACTAATGGTTGGTGATGATGAGGAAATAGGAAACAAAAAAGTTTATTCTGTTAGGCACATAAGCTGCGGTACTTTCACCTCTGCCCAGCTGGTAATAAGCAGTATTCAGAAAATGTCCTGTAGCTAGCCAGGCTGAGATGGGACAGCTGCCTGGCTGCTGTTTAATAGAATTCATATGCCTGGAGGGTGTGGATCTTTATTGGCTACCTCCAGCAATTGAGCAACTGCTGTTTTAAATTATACTCATTGGGGCTTGTGTTTAAACACAGGACAAAACATGTTTTGACACTGCACCAGTTCTAGTACAAAATCGAACTCTGCCGTATTTCCCAAATTTTTGCAGCTCTAATAAATGAAACTATTTTAGTAAGTAGAGAAAGCTAGCACTGAGCTATTAGGCTCCCTTCACATGGGAATGTATTAGCATTTTTAAAAATACATTTCAAGTGTTTTTTGCAAGCAATGTACTTTTTTATTTTAATTTAAATTTTTTATTCATTTATTTTGACATGCATTTATACAATTGTATAAAAAAAAAATGCCCATTGGAAAGCACCTAAAAAATACCTTGTCATACACCTGAAAAAGACAGTAAGGTTGGTTTAGGGCTCATAAACACGACTGTATGTATTTTGCGGTCCGCAAAACACGGATCCGCAAAAAAAATGGATGACCTCCGTGTGATGTCCGTGTTACATCAATTTTTTTGTCGATCTATTGTAAGGTCTCTTGCACACGAACGTGTGTGTGCCCCGTGGCCGTGCTGTGGCCTGCAAATTGCGGGCCACAATGCACGAACACCCACTGTGGTGCAGCTGCAGCGGATTACGGAACCATTCACTTTAATGGATCCCCGATCCGACCGTTCCGCCAAAAGATAGGACATGTTCTATCTTTTTGCGGAACGGAAGTACGGGACGAAACCCCACGGATGGTTCCGTAGGGTTCCGTTCCGCGCTTCCGTTCCGCACCATTCCGCATCTCCGGATTTGCGGACCCATTGAAGTGAACGGGTCCGCATCCTTGATGCGGAACGCACACGGAACGGTGCCCACGTATTGCGGATCCGCAAATGTGGTCCGCAATACGGCCACGGAGCGCACACGTTCGTGTGCAATAGACCTAACAAAGTCTGTCTTTGTCGGCAAAATGGACAAGAATAGAACATGTTTTATTTTTTGGGGGGAACAGACTTACGGGTATACGAATACTGAATGCACACTGAGTCATTTCCATTTTTTTGGCGGCCATATGGAAATGGGACGCAAAAAAAATGGAACAGACACGGACAAAAAAATACGTTTGTGTGCATGAGCCCTTACACATGGGCTTTTGCTGCATTTTTTGCTACATTTTTAGCAGCTTTGTCTGCGTCTGCGGTTTTTAGCAGCATTTGTTGCTGTAAAAAAGCCAACTCCAGACCTTAGCTGAAGGTCTGTGCGAAATATGAAATTCAGGCTACACAAGGTTTTGTTTGTTGATGCTTTTTTTTTGTTTATTATGTGGTGTGTTTTTTCTTTTATTTCTACATTCTTTTCAAAAACTCAACATGCTGGAGCTCTTGACA
Source organism: Bufo bufo (assembly GCF_905171765.1). Lineage (NCBI taxonomy): Eukaryota > Metazoa > Chordata > Amphibia > Anura > Bufonidae > Bufo > Bufo bufo. Next base: position 195,441,728 of record NC_053395.1, on the reverse strand, counting down.
TTTTTTGAGGCGTTTTGACATCACCTTCTTTATAGAGGAAAAATGCAGTGAAGGAAAGGCTAGTGGTAAGACACACTGGAGCAGAACAACGGATGTAACAAACCCAAGTGTGAACATTGTAAAGTTGTGACTGTTTTTATTTATTTATTTTATTCCTGTTTAGAAAGGACAGATTGCATAAAGGTTTGTGATTATAACTTTTTTTTAATTTTTACCGAACAGCGAAACAGCATGAGGGGGAACATCAGAAGTTAGACTCGCAGCGTGAGTATGCAGCAGCTCCTGTCCTGACATCCTAGTACTGCTGTGGTCCCATACCATAATATTGATTTAGGATGCTATGTAACCCTTACAGTTTTGGAATGTACTGGATAGGGGCTCATTCATACGGCCATTGCCCTTCCATTTCCGTATTGCGCGCCCGCATACGGCGGATCCGCAATACACGGGGCACCGGCCGTGTGCATTTCGCATAACGGATGTGGACCCATTCACTTGGGTCCACAATTCCAGAGATGCGGTGTTGAACGGAAGCACAGAATGGAACCCCACGGAAGCACTACGGAGTGCTTTACGTGGCGTTCCGTTCCGTGCCTCTGCACCGCAAAAAGATAGAACTTGCTCTATCTTTTCGCGGAACGGACGAATTGTGGAACCCATTCAAGTGAATGGGTCTGCGATCCCCAACGCGGCTGGCCCACTGTCGGTGCCCGTGAATTGCGGACCGAAATTTGCGGTCCACAACACAGGCATGGAGCACTTGCGTTCGTGTGAACAAGCCTTAACACTGACATAATGCTGTCGGTGTTATCTAATACATTCCAGAACTGTAAGGTTTAGGGCTCATGCACACGACCGTATGCCCTCAGAGACATACGGTCCGTAACCTATTATGCTGTGCGCTCCCGTGCGCACGATGCCGCTTCGGGACATATGGCCCGCTCACGGACCGTATGTCTCGGAGGGCATACGGTCGTGTGCATGAGCCCTTACATAGCAACTAGAGATGAGCGAATAGACTTCGGACGAAACATCCGAAGTCGATTCGCATTATACTTCGTTTGAATACTGTACGCTAAGTTGTACCTTTGAACCGAACCCAAGTTCAGGAAATGTGCTGTCCGCCATCCGTAACTCCGTTCCGCGTCCCTGCAAAAGAGATAGAGCATGGCCTACCAAGAATAGGCATTTCTATTATGGGGCCGGCCATGTGCGGTCCGCAAAATGCGTAACCCAGACGTCTGGTATCCGTGTTTTGCGGATCTGCAATTTGCGGACCGCAAAACACTTACGGATGTCTGAATGGACCCTTACACTCATGCTGAGTTTCCAGAGTGTGCAACTCGCTCGCCTGAGAGCGGCCATATTGTACATTATGAATGGCCTGCCCACTCTGCAACTATGGGAAGAGAAAATAAGCACTTACAGAAAATAGAAAAGGCTACTCCTTTCATTATCAGTGGTTTTGAGAGAAAATAATAGAATTAGGTGTGATGATGTTTAAAAAAGATATACTACTGAAATAAATTAAAAATAAATATCTGGAGAAATGCACACCATTATTTTATTTATGTTTTACATTGCAATTATTACCTTTTTTAGCTTCCCTAGTCGCCCCCTTGCAGATCTGTAATCTTCACTTTCTGTGGGTGTAAACGTATCACATGTGACCATCAAGTACCCGCATCTCTCAGAAGTGCATTGTAGTCCTCTCTTGTTAACCTGTTGTCAACTGGGCAATTTTCCACTTTCGTTTTTCACTCCCTGCCTTCCCGGAGCCATTTTTTTTCCAACCATATAAGGGCTTGTTTTTTGCAGGACAAGTTGTATATACAATATAGCAGGAAGCTGGAAAAAATTCCCAACAGAGTGGCATTAGAAAAAAACACAATTCTGCCATAGTTTTTCAATTCCCCCCCCCCCCCTGAAGTCTGTGGGGTTTAGTATTAACAACTTGTGTCTTCTTCCCCTGCATAGAAAATTATCCCTCACACACAGCTCCAGTGATTGCACTTATAAATAGTACTATGGTATGCAATGCACTCCTCAAATTCCATTTACTGTCTAGAGAGATATTTCTAAGGCTTATTGCACACGAACGTGTGCGCTCCGTGGCCTTATTGCGGACCGCATTTGTGGATCAGCAATACACGGGCACCGTTCCGTGTGCATTACGCATCACGGATGCAGACCCAATCAGTTTAATGGGTCCGCAGAATGTTGCGGAACGGAAGCACGAAACGGAACCCTACGGAAGCAGTAAGAAAGTGCTTTCGTGGGGTTTTGTCCAGTACTTCCGTTCCGCACAAAGATAGAACATGTCCTATCTTTTTGCGGAACGACCGGATCGCGGACCTATTAAAGTGAATGGGTCCGCGATCCACTGCGGCTGCCCTACGGTGGGTGTTCGTGCATTGCGGGCCGCAGCACGGCCACGGGGCGCACACGTTCGTGTGCAAGAGGCCTAAGCATTTAGAAGTAGGGATGAATGATCACTACACCAGCACCGAGAGGAGGAATCTACTGACTATATTAGTTCACCACTGAATGCAGGAAAAAGTGGACCAGAATTTTGGCCACAGGAGTAACTATTTTTATTTCATAGATATTGCACTAATACTTCATCTGACAATGGTAAAGCAATATTTTTTATGGGATAACCCTTCAAAATCTGATCTTGTTCCTGCATGCTGTAGAGCAGATGGAGCTGAGCTGACTAATATATAGCTTTGTGGGGAAAAAGTTCATTATTGCATGTATTTTAAATCCTGCATTTTAGGTTTACTAGTCCAGTGGGTGGTCTTATCAGAGATTGACAGTTATCTCTGTATGCAAGCTCATACATTGAAGTCTATCAATCCCTAATAAGACCAGCCACTGCATTCTTAAGCCTAGAAAAGGCAAGTATGTATACAGCATGAATTAAATCCAAGTTAAGCCTCATGCACACGACCATTGTTTTGGTCTGCATCCGGACTCATTCACTTCAATGGGGCCGCAATAGATACTGACAGCACTCCGTGTGCTGTACGCATCCGTTGCTCCGTTCTGTGGTCCGCCTAAAAAAATATAACCTGTCCTATTCTTGTCCGTTTTGCGGACAAGAATAGGCAGTTATATCAATGGCTGTGCGCGCCGTTCCGCAAATAACTTCTGTGAGGGGGCACATATCTGGACATAACTACTGAGAGGGGGCATATATCTGGACATAACTACTGAGAGGGGGCATATATCTGGACATAACTACTGAGAGGGGGCACATATCTGGACAGAACTACTGTGAGGGGGCACATATCTGGACATAACTACTGAGAGGGGGCATATATCTGGACAAAACTACTGTGAGGGGGCACATATCTGGACATAACTACTGTGAGGGGGCACATATCTGGACATAACTACTGTGAGGGGGCACATATCTGGACATAACTACTGAGAGGGGGCATATATCTGGACAAAACTACTGTGAGGGGGCACATATCTGGACATAACTATTGGGAGGGGGCACATATCTGGACATAGCTATTGTGAGGGGGCACAAAAGTGGGCATACCTACTGTGACAGGAACAAAGGAGGACATAACTATTGTGAAGGGGCCACAAAGTGGGCTTCATTATTTTAAGGGGTCACAATGTGGGCATTAGTACTGTGTGGTAGCACTAAGGGGAAATGCCCTAGATTACCCTGCTATACATTGGGATGGCTCAGTCTTACAGGCCAGCACAGCGCTCCCTGCTGGTGATTTCACAGGGGCAGTCACCATCCCTTCCTTGTGTGATTATTCTTTTTTTCTCTATGACCACAGGGACCTTGTTCTGGATCCAGTGGACGTCACGCCAACGCCAGCGACACCCTGGATGAGGTAGAACCAGAATTTATTAGTTAGGAATGGGTGAGTGTAGCCATGCATTGGGCTTAGTGTAAAAACTTTGCTGCCTCTTTGTATAAATTGGTAGGGGGGCACATCCAAAGATTGCACTGGGGCCCATAACACACTAGTTACTCCACTAGCAATAGTAGTAGCAGAGGTAGTAGTAGTAGAGTTGGCAGCAGTAGCAGAGGAACTGTCAGTAGTAGTAGTAATAGTAGTAGTAAGGGTAGTGTTAGTAACAATAGTAGTGGTAATAGCAATAGTATTAGTAGAAGTGGAGGCAGTATTAGCAGCAGTAATAGTAGTAGAGGAGTAGAGGTAGTAATAATAGTAGCAGAGATAGTAGTAGTAGTAGTAGTAGTAGAGTTGGTAGTAGAGCAGTAGTAGAAGTAGTAGTAGTAGTAGTGGTAGTATTAGTAGCAATAGTAGTAGAGGTAATATTAGTAGAGCAATAGTAGCATAGTAGCCATTACTAGGGAGAGCTCAGTGCAAAAAGATTATTTCAGCTTCCAGTGAATAGTAACTATATAAATTCCTGTGCACTGAGCTCCCTCTAGTGGTGGCTGCTGGCAGACAGCTGTATAATAGTAGGGAAGCAGGTATGTATTAATATATTTTTGCCAGTTGTCTGTATTTCGGAAAATACTACCTTTGAGGTCCTTGCCCTAAGCTTTTGACCTAAATCCCTGAAATCATTTTTAAGGACTCTCCACCTATCCCTAACTTTGTCATTGGTTCCGATATGGACCATGACCGCTGGATCTTCTCCAGCCCCTCCCAGTAATCTATCAACCCGATCCGCGATGTGTCGAACTCTAGCGCCAGGAAGACAGCACACTGTTCGGCGATCACGTCTTTGTGACAGATTTCCCTATCTGTTCCCCTAATAATTGAATCTCCCACTACCAGCACCTGTCTGCCCTGCTCTCCTGGTCCCCTGCTTACCGGAGCTGACATTCCCCTGACTGGCAGAGGAAGTGTCCGGCTGCGGCAGTGCAGTCCCTGGACTGATATCCCCCTCATCTGCCAAACGTGCAAACTTGTTGGGGTGTGTCAGATCAGGGCTAGCCTCCCAGGCACTCTTCCTTCTACCCCGCTTACCCAGCTAGCTACCTCACTTTCCTCAGCCTCATCTCTGTCACCCTCCCCCTCATCTACCCCAAAGAGTGCTTGCTCGGTGAGAAGCAAACTCTTTTGCAAATTGTCTATGCCTCTCAGTGTTGCAACTTGTCCATTTAGAGACTCGATTTGCGATTCCAAACGGGTAATTTGCTCACATCTTGAACAAAGATATACACCCTCGAACGGCTGTTCCAGGACTGCATACATCATGCAAGATCTGCACTGGACTGCGTTGTCAATTGTGCAACACATACTAAATGGGGATTACACCACAAAAGCGAAAAATACAATATAATGTAGTACAAAGAAAAAGGCTAATTGCAGTCCCCCACTGAAGTCCCTGAATCTAAAGTCACTTAATCTTAAGTCACACACTTACGCAACCACACTTAATCAACCACGCGTCGCGGTCAAACTCGCGTTATATATCTCCTTATATAAATATAAATACTACACCAGCCTGGTTTGTTTCCCCTCTGGATTCAAAAATGTAGAGGTAGTATTAGTAGAAGTAGTAGTACCAGTAGTAAAGGTAGTATTAGTGGTAACAGTAGTAGTAGTAGCAGCAGCAGCAGCAGTAGTAGTAGCAGCAGCAGTATTAGTAGTACTACAGGCAATAGCAGTAGTAGTAACAGTCAATAGCAGGCAATAGCAGCAGCAGTAGTAGTAGTATCAGTATTAGGACTCATTCAAATGCACGGCTCAGCAAAAAAAATGGAAACATGTCCTATACTTGTCAGTGAAAATCAGGACATGGCCCTATTAAAGTCTATGGATCAGCAAAAAAAAAACAGAATGCAATCAGTTTTTTGCGGACATGCTGTCCGCAAAAAAATGGATCTGCATTTTTGCGGACAGCATACGTCTGTCTGAATAAGCCTTTAGTAGTAGTAATGCAGGTGGTAGCAGTAGTAGAGGTAGTATTATTGTTATTATTATTATTAGTAGTAGTAGTAGAGGTAGTATTAGTAGTAGTAGTAGTAGTAGTAGTAGTAGTAGAGGTAGTATTTGTAGTAGTAGTAGAGGTAGTATTAGTAGTAGTAGTAGTAGTAGTAGTATAAGTGATAGCAGTAGTAGAGTTAGCATTAGCAGCAGCAGAAGTAGAGGTAGTAGTAGTAGTAGTAGTAGTAGTAGTAGTAGAGGTAGTATTAATAGTAGTAGTAGTAGAGGTAGTAGTAGTAGTAGAGGTAGTATTAATAGTAGTAGTAGTAGTATAAGTAATAGTAGTAGTAGAGTTAGCATTAGTAGCAGCAGAAGTAGTAGTAGTAGTAGAGGTAGTATTTGTAGTAGTAGTAGAGGTAGTATTAGTAGTAGTATTAGTAGTAGTAGTATAAGTGATAGCAGTAGTAGAGTTAGCATTAGCAGAAGTAGAGGTAGTAGTAGTAGTAGAGGTAGTATTAATAGTAGTAGTAGTAGTAGAGGTGGTAGTAGTAGTAGAGGTAGTATTAATAGTAGTAGTAGTATAAGTAATAGCAGTAGTAGAGTTAGCATTAGTAGCAGCAGAAGTAGTAGTAGTAGTAGTAGTAGATCTAGTAGGGCACTCATAGTATGGCTCTGTTGTAGGACATTCACCCATCACATTGTCTACTTCCTCTCCATCCAGGCTGCCATGTGCTCCACTTTTCTAGGGATTAATGTATTCCAGCGCACCTTCTTCTCTGCTGCATATATGTTTCCCGCCAGAGGCATGCCAGGGAGGACATACATCTGTGCTGGCGTCAGAAGCCAAGTAGAGGTTCATAATAGGCTCCAAGAAGTGATTGTAATAGTCAAAGGTAGGGAAAGCAGTGAGACATTACGTGAGGGAGGTCGCCTGTAAAAATAGCTTATGAGAATGTGAACTAGACTGATGTGTAACTATTAAAGGCCTAGAGCGAAACACTCTTCGAGGGGAATCATCAACATTTCTATTCCGTCAGGCATTTTATAATGAGTAACATGATACTCCCATTGCTGTCAATGATGTTATTCAAATGTCAATGTGGCACGACGTACACATGTACAGACACAGTAGTAATGTAGAATAAACCGAAGACTTATCATCATAGGTTTGGAAAAACACACTTCATACGTCCCTTGTGCCCAAGATGTTAATATCTCGCATTCTTCTCCGTGTCTATAAATGACTGTCTCTTGGCTGCTTAACAGTGCGGCTATTCAAGAATCTGTAGATCATTGGAGAGCAGCCACAGCCAGAGGGACATTCATTCCTAGACCCATTGTTTAACAAGCCGTCTTAGAGGTGCAGATAAAGAGGATAGCGCAGTCGACTAAATGAGCCATTCCCTGTCAATCTGCAACTGGAATGAGAGAGGAGTCAAATCGTTACGAAAGTTATATCCAAACTAATGCGGTCGCCTTCAGGAGTTTACAGTTTAGCGCAATAGTTTATTTATGAACCAGTGGGCACGAATCATTCCGTAAAGGCAGTGAACGAACTTCGAGATTTTTTGCATTCGTAATAGCGGATGAGAGACACAACGCTGTTTGCTTGATGGATTTGGAATGGCAACCAAAAATATCTGTATAGAGATGTCGGCTTACCTATCCCAATAATGGGTGTTCTCTCCGTCAGCTCAACCCATGGGTCATATGCGAGTGCCAACAACCAGCCTCTTAAGGCTGTAGGCGTTCCTACGCGCTGTAAAACGCTCAACAGGCAAGAACCAATGATCCCCTATGGGCATGGTTCTCACCTGAGCGTTTTACAGCGCGTACGAACGCGCTGTAAATTGCCCTACGCCCCAAGAAGTACAAGAGCTTCTTTGGGGCGTATGGTCGCGCGTTCCCGTACATAGACTTCCGGGAACGCGCGACAATGAGCGTTTGCTTGTTGCCGGAGCCACGTCTGTACGCCCGATAAAATCGCGCATACAGAGCGCTCCTTCGGTACGCTCAGGTGTGAACCCAGCGTTAAGAGCTAATCACTAGTGATGAGCGAGTACCGGTTCAGCTCGAGCATTGCTATGCTCGGCACGTGGCAGTACTTGGCCGAATACCACGTGTGCTCGTCGCATTGCTGAAGTCTCCTCCCCGCACGTTTGACGCCTCCTAAGCAGCCAATCAACGTTCAGGTAAGTAATTCCCTTCAGTGTAATAACATAGCCATGTTAGCTATAAGCCTTACACTGGTTGGCTGGCCGAAACACGTGATACCAGTTTATATAGGAGCCGATGTCCCGCGATCGGATCATTCAGCGTCAGGGAGAGCCGACAGTAGGCAGGGACAGATAGCGTTTTGCTGGAAATTATTACTATTGAAAGACCAAACAGTCCCCTTAAGGACTACAGTGTGTTTGACAGCAGTGCAGCACCATTTTTTTTTTTTACCAGGGGTTAAATTCAGCAGTATCAGAAACAGGTGTCTTCAGGAAGGGACAGATAGTGCAGGGCTGGAAAATCGCTTTTTTAAGTACCCAAAAGCTTTTAAAAGACAGAAAGATTTGATATTAGTGAGATCTACAGTACGGCATCAGAAAGCAGTGTGTTTAGCAGACATAATAAAAAGGGGCTTATTCACTAGAGTGTGCCTGCTAGTGAGATATACACCGCACCATCAGATAAATTATTTTTCTGGGGAAATTAAACTAATTTGTGCCACATCTGTGTGTGCGTTCAATGCGCAACTGCTATATTTAGTACTCCAGCAGAGAATTATTTATATTTTGGGCACATCTGTGTGTGCGTTCAATGCGCAACTGTTATATTTAGTACTCCAGCAGAGAATTATTTGTATTTGGGACACATTTAACTACTTTTGGGCACATCTGTGTGTTCGTTTTGGCGGCAACCATATATACAGTGTTCCAGCAGAGAATCATTTGTATTTGGCACAAATTTAACTAGTTTTAGGCACATCTGTGTGCGTCTAATCCACAAACGTTATATACAGTATTCCAGCAGAGAATTAATTTTATTTGGGAAAAATTTTACTAGTTTTAGGCACATCTGTGTGTGCGTTCAATCCACAAACATTATATACAGTATTCCAGCAGAGAATACATTTTATTTGGGACAAATTTAACTAGTTTTAGGCATACACTGCGTGCAGAATTATTAGGCAAATGAGTATTTTGACCACATCATCCTCTTTATGCATGTTGTCTTACTCCAAGCTGTATAGGCTCGAAAGCCTACTACCAATTAAGCATATTAGGTGATGTGCATCTCTGTAATGAGAAGGGGTGTGGTCTAATGACATCAACACCCTATATTAGGTGTGCATAATTATTAGGCAACTTTCTTTCCTTTGGCAAAATGGGTCAAAAGAAGGACTTGACGGGCTCAGAAAAGTCAAAAATAGTGAGATATCTTGCAGAGGGATGCAGCACTCTTAAAATTGCAAAGCTTCTGAAGCGTGATCATCGAACAATCAAGCGTTTCATTCAAAATAGTCAACAGGGTCGCAAGAAGCGTGTGGAAAAACCAAGGCGCAAAATAACTGCCCATGAACTGAGAAAAGTCAAGCGTGCAGCTGCCAAGATGCCACTTGCCACCAGTTTGGCCATATTTCAGAGCTGCAACATCACTGGAGTGCCCAAAAGCACAAGGTGTGCAATACTCAGAGACATGGCCAAGGTAAGAAAGGCTGAAAGACGACCACCACTGAACAAGACACACAAGCTGAAACGTCAAGACTGGGCCAAGAAATATCTCAAGACTGATTTTTCAAAGGTTTTATGGACTGATGAAATGAGAGTGAGTCTTGATGGGCCAGATGGATGGGCCCGTGGCTGGATTGGTAAAGGGCAGAGAGCTCCAGTCCGACTCAGACGCCAGCAAGGTGGAGGTGGAGTACTGGTTTGGGCTGGTATCATCAAAGATGAGCTTGTGGGGCCTTTTCGGGTTGAGGATGGAGTCAAGCTCAACTCCCAGTCCTACTGCCAGTTTCTGGAAGACACCTTCTTCAAGCAGTGGTACAGGAAAAAGTCTGCATCCTTCAAGAGAAACATGATTTTCATGCAGGACAATGCTCCATCACACGCGTCCAAGTACTCCACAGTGTGGCTGGCAAGAAAGGGTATAAAAGAAGAAAATCTAATGACATGGCCTCCTTGTTCACCTGATCTGAACCCCATTGAGAACCTGTGGTCCATCATCAAATGTGAGATTTACAAGGAGGGAAAACAGTACACCTCTCTGAACAGTGTCTGGGAGGCTGTGGTTGCTGCTGCACGCAATGTTGATGGTGAACAGATCAAAACACTGACAGAATCCATGGATGGCAGGCTTTTGAGTGTCCTTGCAAAGAAAGGTGGCTATATTGGTCACTGATTTGTTTTTGTTTTGTTTTTGAATGTCAGAAATGTATATTTGTGAATGTTGAGATGTTATATTGGTTTCACTGGTAAAAATAAATAATTGAAATGGGTATATATTTGTTTTTTGTTAAGTTGCCTAATAATTATGCACAGTAATAGTCACCTGCACACACAGATATCCCCCTAAAATAGCTAAAACTAAAAACAAACTAAAAACTACTTCCAAAAATATTCAGCTTTGATATTAATGCGTTTTTTGCGTTCATTGAGAACATGGTTGTTGTTCAATAATAAAATTAATCCTCAAAAATACAACTTGCCTAATAATTCTGCACTCCCTGTATCTGTGTGTGCGTTTAGGCCGCAACCGTATATACAGTATTCCAGCAGAGAATTATTTGTATTTGGGACACATTTAACTAGTTTTGGGCACATCTGTGTGTGTGTTCAATTCACAAACGTTATATACAGTATTCCAGCAGAGAATAAATTTTATTTGGCACAAATTTAACTAGTTTTAGGCACATCTGTGTGTGCGTTTAGGCCGAAACTGTATAAACAGTATTCCAGCAGAGAATTATTTGTATTTGGGACACATTTAACTACCTTTAGGCACATCTGTGTGCGTTCAATTCACAAACGTTATATACAGTATTCCAGCAGAGAATACATTTTATTTGGGACAAATTTAACTAGTTTTAGGCACATATGTGTGTGCGTTTAGGCCGCAACCGTATATACAGTATTCCAGCAGAGAATGACTTGTATTTGGGACACATTTAATTTCTTTTGGGCACATTTGTGTATGCGTTTAGTCCACAACCATATAACGTTATATACAGTATTCCAGCAGAGAATTATTTTGCTGGGGGCAAATTTAAATAAGTTGTCCAACATCTATTGAATAAACCTTTTAATATGAAGAAGGCGAGCACTAAGGGATGGGGAAGTGGGCGTGTTGCTGACGGTTCAGGCAGAGGCCGTAACCCTGGGTGCAATGAAACTGTGCCAGCTGCCGGTTAAACTGGAAAAAAGAAAAATTCCACCATACCCAGTTTAATTTCACAGTTAACTGGGCGTTGCAGGACAACACTGTCCAAGTCGGACCAGTGCGACCGGGTGGTCGGTTGGATGGCAGAAGATAATTCTTCCACCCTCTCGTCCACCAAGACCAGTCTCATTAGCAAAGAGTCTGGTCCATAGAATCCTCACCCTGATCCTCCTTCCTCCCACGATGAAGAATCAGGAGTTGGACAAACCTTTGATAACACACTCGGACATTCCGAGGACCTATTTTCATCGCCATCACTAGATTTGGCCCTCCCGCCAAGCACGCTTGAAGAGGCACAGATCTTGTGCCCTGAATCACAACCTCTTGACCTATCACAGGGTTAAGAAGATGAGGGTGGTAAACGTCAATTATTTGTTCACAAGGTGGATGAGGATGAGACACAGTTGTCAATCACTGATGTTGTGGTTAGGTCAAGTCAGGAGGATGGGGATGAGGAAGTGGAAGAGGAGGTGGTGGACAATGAGGTCACTGACCCAACTTGAAAAGGTGAAAAGCAGGACGAGAAAAGCAGTACAGGCGAGGAGGGATCTGCAGCACCGCAACAAGCTGTAAGAGGCAGTGGTGTGGCAAAAGGGAGAAGACCACGGACACATTTCCCTGACCGCACACTGAGTGAATGTTGTGGAGGCCGGGAGTGAGTTGTACCCTGGGATGGCACAGGTGCTACCCACGCCCTGGATTGCGAGCCCTACGTCCATCAGGGTCTCCGCCAGAAGCTATGTTACTGGCTCCAACCCCCACTTCTCCTCCTCCTCTTCCTCCGCTACCTCCACCACTTCTACCTCCAGCAGTCAGCCATCAGTCAGTAGCTGGAAGCAGTGTAGCACAAATGTGGGGAAACGTCAACAGGCCGTGCTATAGATGATCTGCCTAGGGGCAAACAGCACACTGCTGCAGAGCTGTGGCAGGGTATAAGGGACCAGACCGAGCTGTGGCTTTCGCCACTCAACCTACAACCAGTCATGGTTGTGTTGGACAATGGCCGTAACTTGGTGGCGGCTTTGGAGCTCGGCAACCTGATGTACGTGCCATGCCTAGCGCACGTATTAAACTTAGTGGTTCAGCGGTTTATTAACCACCTCCGGACCGCTGTACGCAGATTCGCGTTCCGGAGGTGGCAGCGCTGCGCACAGTCACGCATATACGCGTCATCTCGCGAGACGCGAGATTTCGTTCCAAGCCGGCCCGCGCATGCGCATCGTGGGCCGGCAAAAGTTAAAGAACAAGTTCGTCACCAGCCTGCCAGCAATGATCATTGGCTGGCAGGCTGGCGATTTTTAAAAAATCCAATCACAAGCCATATAACAGATCATATTAGTAAATATGATCTGTTATATGGCTTCTCTGCTCCTCTGCTGGTCCTTTTCGTCGGTTGGATCCAGCAGAGAAGCAGACATCACTGTGAGTACACCAAACACTTCACTGTAGCCCCTGATCACCCCCCTGCACCCCAATTAACCCTTTGATCACCCCTTTGATCACCCCTGTCAATCACCAGTGAAAGGAAAAAAAGTGATCAGTGTAAACTGTCACTTTTTTTTTTTCACTAGTATTGGCTGTTAGGTTTTAGGGATAGTTTAGGCCCCTTGGTTAGGTAGTTAGCGTCAGTTAGCGCCCACCCCACCGCACCGCAGTCACTTTTATTCGCTGAATAGCGTATCGCTAATCAGCATTTGTACTTTTATAGTATCTGTAAGTGATCAAAACTGATCACGGTCAGATCTATAATAGTATTAGTGTCAGGCCTGATCGGTCGCCCACACGTGCGTTCACCCACGCCCGCCCCACCGCAGTGACAAAAAATATATATTTTTTGATCACTGCACATTCATTTTACACGCACTGCGGCGATAAAAAAATCAGTTTTGATATTTTTTATCAACCGCAGCGGCCTCCGGTACTTCGCTAGCCTCCCCTTTGTAAGACAGGCTTGCTTTTTTTCTTGGGTAGTCTCAGGGAATACCCCTAAATTTAGTAGTCCAAAATGTCAAACAGGGGGTATTCTTCTGAAGAGGCCTACAGGATTCTGACCCAGTCGGATGAGGAGTGGGAACCCTCATCTGATGAATCTAGCGGGTCAGAATATGAACCTGTGGAAAGCAGTGGCTCTCTGACCCAAAGTTCTGACGAGGAGGTGGAGGTCCCTGGCAGCACCAGGCGTACCCGGCCCCTTGTGTCGCTAGACCACAAGTTATGCAGGATCCGCTTCAAGAGCAGCAGAGTGGGGCTGTCGCTGCCGGATCACGTGGTGAGGCATACACCAGCAGCGCAGCCCTCCCTGGACCTAGTACCAGCACTGCCGTACAACATGGTGACGTGGCGAGCACCAGAAGGGCAGTTGAAGCTGGTACGGTGGCACGTGCACTAGTTACCCCGTCGCAGCCACCGCACAGACAGGCCCGTAGAGCCCCTAGAATCCCTGAGGTGCTGGCAAACCCTGATTGGCAGTCACCAACTTCAGCCGCACCTGTAGTTCCCCCTTTCACCGCCCAGTCTGGAGTTCGGGTTGAGACGGCTCAAATCGGTTCGGCCCTGGGAGTTTTTGAGCTGTTCTTGACTGCGGAGCTCTTGGACTTAGTCGTGGCAGAGACCAACCAGTATGCCACACAATTTATATCCGCCAACCCGGGAAGCTTTTATGCCCAGCCTTTCCGGTGGAAACCAGTCCAAGTTTCCGAAATTAAATTTTTTTTGGGCCTTCTCCTCAACATGGGCCTGACAAAAAAGCATGAATTGCGGTCATATTGGTCAACGCACCCGATTCATCACATGCCCATGTTCTCTGCTGCTATGTCCAGGGCACGATTTGAGGCCATCCTCCGTTTCCTGCATTTTAGCGACAACACCACCTCCAGTCCCAGAGGCCACCCAGCTTTTGACCGGCTCCACAAAATTCGGCCCCTCATAGACCATTTCAACCAGAAATTTGCAGATTTGTATACCCCCGAGCAAAACATCTGCGTAGACGAGTCCCTAATACATTTTACCGGGCGCCTTGGCTTCAAACAGTACATCCCAAGCAAGCGTGCCCGGTATGGGGTCAAATTGTATAAGCTCTGTGAAAGGGCCACAGGCTATACCCACAAATTTCGGATCTATGAGGGAAAAGATCAGACCCTGGAGCCGGTCGGTTGCCCTGACTACCTGGGGAGCAGTGGGAAGACAGTCTGGGACTTGGTGTCACCCTTATTCGGCAAGGGGTACTATCTTTATGTGGACAATTTTTACACAAGTGTGGCCCTCTTTAGGCATTTGTTTCTAGAACGGATTTGCGCCTGTGGCACCGCGCGAACTAGTCGCGTGGGCTTCCCCCATGGGCTTGTAACCACCCGTCTTGCAAGGGGGGAGAGGGCTGCCTTGTGTAACGAAGAACTGCTCGCAGTGAAATGGAGAGACAAGCGTGACGTTTACATGCTCTCCTCCATTCACGCAGACACGACAATCCAAATTGAGCGAGCAACCCGTGTCATTGAAAAGCCCCTCTGTGTCCACGACTATAATGCGCTCATGGGAGGGGTGGACTTCAATGACCAGATGTTGTCTCCGTATTTAGTTTCCCGCAGAACCAGACGCTGGTATAAGAAGGTGTCTGTATATTTAATTCAATTGGCGCTGTACAATAGTTTTGTTCTCTACAGTAAGGCTGGGAGAACACGATCTTTCCTCAAATTCCAGGAAGAGATCATCGAGAACCTCCTTTACCCAGGAGGTTCCGTGGCCCCATCCCCCAGTGTAGTTAGCCGTCTACACGAGCGACATTTCCCCAGTGTCGTTCCTGGTACCTCAACCCAACCGTCACCCCGAAAAAGATGTCGTGTCTGTAGCAGGAGTGGAATAAGGCGTGACACCCGCTATTTCTGTCCTGACTGTCCGGACCACCCTGCCCTATGCTATGGACAGTGTTTCCGGAAGTACCACACACAGGTACACCTAGCATAGGGATTGCATCTCACAGGACAGGCACACAGGGCTATTAGGGCCCTTTTACTCTCAGCTGCTGCAAACCTCTCCTTTCACCTGGGATAAAGTGCATAACGTACTTCGCCACATCTTTGGGCGATTTGCGCTTTGCACATTGTCCCATGGGGAAGGAGAGGTTTGTTCTATAAAGGTAAAAAAAACTAAACAAAAAAAAAATTACCGGTAAGTAAAAAAGTTAAAAAAGTTTTAAAAAGTTAATATGTTCTGTTCTAAAGTTAATAAAGTTATTGCTTTGCGGCCTGGTTTTTTCTTTTTTGTTTTGTTTTTTTTACCTTCCAGGTGGACCAACCGATCGACTAGCTGCAGCACTGATGTGCATTCGGACAGAAGCATTGCGCTGCTGTCAGATTACACGCAAGTCGGTGTATGCGGCGCTGCAAGACGAGATTTCTCCTCTGCAGTAAAAGATATGTTTGCCGAGGCATATGAGCTGAGGAGGTGGCGGTGTTCATATACTTTGGCAAACACTTTGTATATATAAAAAAAAAAATCCCGGCAATGATTTATTCATCCACATCGATTGATGTGAATGGAGAAATCTGGTTTGCCAGGGCATACGAGCTGAAGTGGGTATGGATGTTGGGCGGAGCTCCTATGTCCTGGCAGACGCCTTTCCCCTCCTTTTTCTTTTTTTGGCAGAGATTTTTTCATCCACATTGATCGATGCGAATGTAGAAATCTGTGCCGTTCATTTTTTTCTTTCAGCCCAGAGGCTGAACGGAAAAAAAAAATCTCATTACCCGTATGCTCAATATAAGGAGAATAGCAGAAACTCCTAATGCTGGGCATACATGTAATGATTGCGGAGACCCTCAAATGCCAGGGCAGTACAAACACCCCACAAATAACACCATTTTGGAAAGAAGACACCCCAAGGTATTCGCTGAGGGGCCTATTGAGTCCATGAAAGATTGAAATTTTTGTCCCAAGTTAGCGGAAAGGGAGACTTTGTGAGAACAAAATCCAAAAAATCAATTTCCGCTGACTTGTACCAAAATTTTTTTTTTTCAATGAACTCGCCATGCCCCTCATTGAATACCTTGGGGTGTCTTCTTTCCAAAATGGGGTCACATGTGGGGTATTTATACTGCCCTGGCATTTTAGGGGCCCCAAAGCGTGAGAAGAAGTCTGGTATCCAAATGTCTAAAATGCTCTCCTAAAAGGAATTTGGGCACCTTTGCCCACCTAGGCTGCAAAAAAGTGTCACACATGTGGTATCTCCGTATTCAGCAGAAGTTGGGGAATATGTTTTGGGGTGTCATTTTACATATACCCATGCTGGGTGAGATAAATATCTTGGTCAAATGCCAACTTTGTATAAAAAAAAATGGGAAAAGTTGTCTTTTGCCAAGATATTTCTCTCACCCAGCATGGGTATATGTAAAATGACACCCCAAAACACATTCCCCACCTTCTCCTGAGTACGGAGATACCAGATGTGTGACACTTTTTTGCAGCCTAGGTGGGCAAAGGGGCCCACATTCCAAAGAGCACCTTTCGGATTTCACAGGTCATTTACCTACTTACCAGACATTAGGGCCCCTGGAAAATGCCAGGGCAGTATAACTACCCCACAAGTGACCCCATTTTGGAAAGAAGACACCCCAAGGTATTCCGTGAGGGGCATGGCAAGTTCCTAGAATTTTTTATTTTTTGTCACAAGTTAGTGGAAAATGATGATTTTTTTTTTTTTTTTTCCATACAAAGTCTTCTATTCCACTAACTTGTGACAAAAAAAAAAAATTTCCATGAACTCACTATGCCCATTAGCGAATACCTTGGGGTCTCTTCTTTCCAAAATGGGGTCACTTGTGGGGTAGTTATACTGCCCTGGCATTCTAGGGGCCCAAATGTGTGGTAAGGAGTTTGAAATCAAATTCTGTAAAAAATGACCTGTGAAATCCGAAAGGTGCTCTTTGGAATATGGGCCCCTTTGCCCACCTAGGCTGCAGAAAAAGTGTCACACATCTGGTATCTCCGTACTCAGGAGAAGGTGGGGAATGTGTTTTGGGGTGTCATTTTATATATACCCATGCTGGGTGAGAGAAATATCTTGGCAAAAGACAACTTTTCCCATTTTTTTATACAAAGTTGGCATTTGACCAAGATATTTATCTCACCCAGCATGGGTATATGTAAAAAGACACCCCAAAACACATTCCTCAACTTCTCCTGAGTACGGGGATACCAGATGTGTGACACTTTTTTGCAGCCTAGGTGGGCAAAGGGGCCCACATTCCAAAGAGCACCTTTCGGATTTCACAGGTCATTTTTTACAGAATTTGATTTCAAACTCCTTACCACACATTTGGGCCCCTAGAATGCCAGGGCAGTATAACTACCCCACAAGTGACCCCATTTTGGAAAGAAGAGACCCCAAGGTATTCGCTGATGGGCATAGTGAGTTCATGGAAGTTTTTATTTTTTGTCACAAGTTAGTGGAATATGAGACTTTGTATAAAAAAAAAAAAAAGAAAAAAAAATCATCATTTTCCACTAACTTGTGACAAAAAATAAAAAATTCTAGGAACTCGCCATGCCCCTCACGGAATACCTTGGGGTGTCTTCTTTCCAAAATGGGGTCACTTGTGGGGTAGTTATACTGCCCTGGCATTCTAGGGGCCCAAATATGTGGTAAGGAGTTTGAAATCAAATTCTGTAAAAAATGACCTGTGAAATCCGAAAGGTGCTCTTTGGAATATGGGCCCCTTTGCCCACCTAGGCTGCAAAAAAGTGTCACACATCTGGTATCTCCGTACTCAGGAGAAGGTGGGGAATGTGTTTTGGGGTGTCATTTTATATATACCCATGCTGGGTGAGAGAAATATCTTGGCAAAAGACAACTTTTCCCATTTTTTTATACAAAGTTGTCATTTGACCAAGATATTTATCTCACCCAGCATGGGTATATGTAAAAAGACACCCCAAAACACATTCCTCAACTTCTCCTGAGTACGGGGATACCAGATGTGTGACACTTTTTTGCAGCCTAGGTGGGCAAAGGGGCCCATATTCCAAAGAGCACCTTTCGGATTTCACTGGTCATTTTTTACTGAATTTGATTTCAAACTCCTTACCACACATTTGGGCCCCTAGAATACCAGGGCAGTATAACTACCCCACAAGTGACCCCATTTTGGAAAGAAGACACCCCAAGGTATTCCGTGAGGGGCATGGCGAGTTCCTAGAATTTTTTATTTTTTGTCACAAGTTAGTGGAAAATGATGATTTTTTTTTTTTTTTTTCATACAAAGTCTCATATTCCACAAACTTGTGACAAAAAATAAAAACTTCCATGAACTCACTATGCCCATCAGCGAATACCTTGGGGTCTCTTCTTTCCAAAATGGGGTCACTTGTGGGGTAGTTATACTGCCCTGGCATTCTAGGGGCCCAAATGTGTGGTAAGGAGTTTGAAATCAAATTCTGTAAAAAATGACCTGTGAAATCCGAAAGGTGCTCTTTGGAATATGGGCCCCTTTGCCCACCTAGGCTGCAAAAAAGTGTCACACATCTGGTATCCCCGTACTCAGGAGAAGGTGGGGAATGTGTTTTGGGGTGTCTTTTTACATATACCCATGCTGGGTGAGATAAATATCTTGGTCAAATGACAACTTTGTATAAAAAAATGGGAAAAGTTGTCTTTTGCCAAGATCTTTCTCTCACCCAGCATGGGTAAATATAAAAAATGACACCCCAAAACACATTCCCCACCTTCTCCTGAGTACGGAGATACCAGATGTGTGACACTTTTTTGCAGCCTAGGTGGGTAAAGGGGCCCATATTCCAAAGAGCACCTTTCGGATTTCACTCGTCATTTTTTACAGAATTTGATTTCAAACTCCTTACCACACATTTGGGCCCCTAGAATGCCAGGGCAGTATAACTACCCCACAAGTGACCCCATTTTGGAAAGAAGAGACCCCAAGGTATTCGCTGATGGGCATAGTGAGTTCATAGAACTTTTTATTTTTTGTCACAAGTTAGTGGAATATGAGACTTTGTAAGAAAAAAAATAAATAAAAAATCATCATTTTCCGCTAACTTGTGACAAAAAATAAAAAGTTCTATGAACTCACTATGCCCATCAGTGAATACCTTAGGGTGTCTACTTTCAGAAATGGGGTCATTTGTGGGGTGTTTGTACTGTCTGGGCATTGTAGAACCTCAGGAAACATGACAGGTGCTCAGAAAGTCAGAGCTGCTTCAAAAAGCGGAAATTCACATTTTTGTACCATAGTTTGTAAACGCTATAACTTTTACCCAAACCATTTTTTTTTTTACCCAAACATTTTTTTTTTTATCAAAGACATGTAGAACTATAAATTTAGAGCAAAATTTCTATATGGATCTCGTTTTTTTTGCAAAATTTTACAACTGAAAGTGAAAAATGTCATTTTTTTGCAAAAAAATCGTTAAATTTCGATTAATAACAAAAAAAGTAAAAATGTCAGCAGCAATGAAATACCACTAAATGAAAGCTCTATTAGTGAGAAGAAAAGGAGGTAAAATTCATTTGGGTGGTAAGTTGCATGACCGAGCAATAAACGGTGAAAGTAGTGTAGGTCAGGAGTGTAAAAAGTGGCCTGGTCTTTCAGGGTGTTTAAGCACTGGGGGCTGAGGTGGTTAAAACATACCCAAATTTGACAGAGCTACTAGTAAAGGCGCGCCCCGTGGGTGCCCATTTCCGCAAGTCATCCACAGCTTCAGCCGCTCTGTCAACGCTGCAGCAGCGCTTGGGGCTTTAAGCTCACCGACTGTTGTGTGATGTGAGCACGCGCTGGAACTCTACATTCTACATGTTGTCCAGGCTTTGTGAGCAGCAGAGAGCAGTTGTGGAATACCAGCTGCAACATGGTCGTGGCCTTTCGCGTCAACTTCCACTATTCACAAGCGAGGAGTGGGCATTGATGGCAGACCTCTGTGAGGTTTTAAGAAACTTTGATGAATCCACACAGATGGTTAGTGGCGATAACGCTATAATCAGCGTAAGCATCCCACTTCTGTATCTACTCAAACGATCACTGTTCACAATTAAGGACGAAGCTCTGAATGTGGCAGACGTGGAAATGGGGGAGGACTTTAGTGTGGGTGATAGCCAGACCACCCACATTTCGTCTTCTCAGCACGAATTGGACCATGAGGAGGATGAGGAGCTGGAGACAGTTGCCTCTGCTACAGAGGGTACTACCGATGGAACTTTAATTCCATCGGTTCGATGTTGATGGGCACAAGGCGATGAGAATCAGGATGAGGAGATGGAGAGTCATCCTGACGTCGACATAGACGCCTTGCCTGTTGGTTCTCTGGCACACATGGCTGACTTCATGTAAGGCTGCCTTTCCCACGACCCTAGCGTTATACGCATTTTAGATAACATGGATTACTGGGTGTTTACCCTTCTCGATCCCCGCTACAAAGAGAACTTCTCATCTCTCATTCCTGTGGTGGAGAGGGCAAGTAAAATGGTGCAATACCAGAAGGTCCTTGTTGAGAAATTTCTCCAAGCATTTCCATCTGACAAAGCTGGCGGCAGAGTCCGTACTTCTATAGGCAAACGAGGAAGGCAGACAACAGGAACACACTCCAGTTCCAACAAAGGCAGGTTAACACTCTCCAAGGCATGGGACACTTTCATGACACCCAGCCAGCAACTGCACCCTGAAGCGTTGCCTACTGTCCCAAGGAGGGAAAAGTTTTGGAAGATGGTAAGGAATACATAGCAGACAGTGTCAGCGTCTTCAATGATCCATCGGTACCTTACAACTACTGGGTGTCCAAGCTGGACACGTGGCACGAACTTGCGCTCTACGCCTTAGAGATGTTGGCCTGCCCTGCCGCCAGCGTATTGTCTGAGCGTGTATTTAGTGCTGCTGGAGGCATTATAACAGATAAGCGTATCCGCTTGTCCACAGGCAATGCTGACAGGTTGACTCAGATAAAAATGAACAAGGCCTGGATTGCCCCTGACTTCTCCACTCCACCAGAGAAAAGCTGAGATAATGAGGAACAAAAACGCAATTTAAATGTATGCTTTATAATGTACTCAATCCACAAGATTCAGATGCACCCTTTTCACCGCAAAAAAAGGGAATATGTTTGAATCTTGTTTTCTCATCCTCCTCCTCCTTTTCCATATAGTATATATGCCCTCACTACAATGTTTTTTACGGTCTGCTCACCTGTAGGCCCTCACTACAATGTTTTATAGGGTCCACTCACCTTCAGGCCCTCACCTCCAATGATTTGTACGGTTTGCTAACCTGTAGGCCCTCACCTGTAATGTTTTATGCGGTCTGCTCACCTGAAGGCCCTCACATATAATGTTTTAGAGAGTCATCTGAACAGCAGGCCCTCATATATAATGTTTTAGAAGATCAGCTCAGCAGCAGGCACTCGCCCCTAATTTTTTATAGGGTCACCAGCATGCCCTTTCTCCCTATGTTTTGGAGGGTCACCAGCAGGCCACCAAGGATAATTTTTCAAGGGTGTATGATGCCCTCCTTTATGTGTAAGAAAGGGTGTATTGGAGTGCCGGTTCCTTGTAATATTTGGCAGCCCTTTCACTTAGTGCATAGGCTTTAGGAGTGTAGCAGTGTACCTGAACAATTGTAGCACCATGTGAATGAGGCCCTCCTTTGTGTGATATATGGGCTGAATCAGAGTGCTTCTTCCTTGTAATTTTTGGCAGCACTTACACTGTATATACAATTGAATATACAGGAAAGAATGTTTCCTAACAATTTTTCCTCTAAAAAGTATTATTTTTTTTTGGGGGGGGGGGGGGGGGGGGGGGTTTTGGGCGTTTTTTTGTCGGTCTGTAAAAGTGGCCTACAACATGGTTCCCAGCAGCGACATTGGAGTCCAAGATGCATCCAGACATGGTCACCCTGCTGTTCCTAAAGATTTCAGAGGTGTTTCCATCACTTTCAGACCTTTTCCTATGAACCAGGCACCCTCATCCGAGCAGCAGGGGTGCCTGGTTGTCTCCCATTGACTTCCATCATACTCGGATGCTCGGCCGAGCGAACGAATATCGCTATGTGTTCGGACTGAGTACCCGAACACCCAAACACTTTGGTGCTCGCTCATAACTACTAATCACCCCTGACTTCAGCCAATGCTTGAAGGGGTTGTCCCGCGAAAAATATTTCAAATTTTTCAAAACAGCACCTGGATACTTTTGTAATTGCACGTAATTAAAAATGTAGTAAAGCTACTGAGTTATTCAATAAAATGTATCTGTATAGCACCACCTGCTGTTTGCTCTTTTTCTAATTTCTCTGTCCTGCTCATGCTCAGTTTTTATCTTTCAAATGCAGCCGAAAGGACGCGCCCCCAGAAAAAGTGCATGCCTCCTAAACTGCTAGCTTGGAATAAATCTAGTAGATCAACTGGATAAATGAATGGGGAGATCTGTGGATCCATGTGAGTTACAGGGCTGGTTCTAAGTTTGTTATAAAG
The DNA here is from genome assembly GCF_905171765.1 of Bufo bufo. Taxonomy (NCBI): domain Eukaryota; kingdom Metazoa; phylum Chordata; class Amphibia; order Anura; family Bufonidae; genus Bufo; species Bufo bufo. Next base: position 195,418,956 of record NC_053395.1, on the reverse strand, counting down.
AGACTGTCTTGCATCCGATTTTCATTTTACATTAATCATGGGATAAACCCTTTAAATAATCCACACTTTTTAAAAGGGTTTTAAGAGATTACTAAGGTGTTTAACAGATCAGCTCATGCAGTTGCTTACTTACTTCCCCAAGCCTTTTTATTGTTAATTTGGACTCTCCTGACCCATTTTCACCATATAAATCAATCCCTCCGGTTTGTTTCCATCCTGTACAGTGGATAAAAAAATTCAAAACACACCTGTTAAAATGTCAGGTTTCTGTGATGTAAAAAATAAGACAAAGATAAATCATTTCAGAACTTTTTCCATCTTTAATGTGACCTATAAACTGTACAACTTAATTGAAAAGCAAACTGAAATCTTTTAGGTGGAGGGAAGAAAAAATATAAAAATTTAATAATATGGTTGCATAAGTGTGCACACCCTTAAACTATTACTTTTTTGAAGCACCTTTTGATTTTATTACAGCACTCAGTCTTTTTGGGTATGAGTCTATCAGCATGGCACATTTTGACTTGGCAAGATTTGCCCATTCTTCTTTGCAAAAACACTCCAAACCTGTCAGATTGCGAGGGCATCTCCTGTGCACAGCCCTCTTCAGATCACCCCACAGATTTTCAATCGGATTCAGGTCTGGGCTCTGGCTGGGCCATTCCTAAACTTTAATCTTCTTCTGGTGAAGCCATTCCTTTGTTCATTTGGGTGTATGCTTTGGGTCGTTGTCATGCTGAAAGATGAAGTTCCTCTTCATGTTCAGCTTTCTAGCAGAAGCCTGAAGGTTTTGTGCCAATATTGACTGGTATTTGGAACTGTTCATAATCCCATCTAGCTTTAAGGGGTTCTGCAGTTTGTTTTAACTGATAATCTATCCTCTGGATAGATCATCAGCATCTGACCGGCAGGGGTCCGGCACCCGAGACCCCCGCCGATCAGCTTTTTGAGAAGGCAGCGGAGCTCCAGCAGCGCCACGGCCGTCTCACTGTTTACCGCAGGCCCAGTGACGTCATGACTCTGTTCACTTGAATGGAGCTTAGCCCCACCCAGGCCAGTTGATACTAGTCGTGACATCGCTGGGCCAGCGGTAAACAGTGAGAAGGCCGCGGCGTCTCTGCAGCACTGCTGCCTTCTCAAAAAGCTGATCGGCGGGGGTCTCGGGTGTCGGACCCCCGCCGGTCAGATGCTGATGATCTATCCAGAGGATTGATCATCAGTTAAAACAAACTTCAGAACCCCTTTGACTAAGGCCCCTGTTCCAGCTGAAGAAAAACTGCCCCAAAGCATGATGCTGCCACCACCACCATGCTTCACTGTGGATATGGTGTTCTTTTGGTGATGTGCAGTGTTGTTTTGGCGCCAAACATATCTTTTGGAATTATGGCCAAAAAGTTCAACCTTGGTTTCATCAGACCATAACACCTTTTCCCACATGCTTTTGGGAGACTTCAGATGTGTTTTTGCAAAATGTAGCCTGGCTTGGATATCTTTCTTCGTAAGAAAAGGCTTTCGTCTTGCCACTCTACCCCATAGCCCAGACATATGAAGAATACGAGAGATTGTTGTCACATGTACCACACATGCTTAATTCTGAACACAGCTATATCCCCAGTTATAAGAGGGTGTGCACACTTATGCAACCACATTATTTTAGTTTTTTTGTTTTCTTCCCTTTACCTAAAAGATTTCAGTTTGTTTTTCAATTGAGTGGTACAGTTTATATCCACTGTATGTAGCAATTCCTGTTCTTTATCCAACCAAACCCATGATGCACTTCTTTTTTCTGCCACAGTTCCCGCATCGCCCAACTAATTCATAGCTCCTCCCACCCAACTAATTACATAGACACTCCCCTTGCCCTGCCCATGGACATAACATCACAGGAAATAAGACAGAGCTGCATCGACATGGTCATGTGACCACAGCCTAGCATAGGAGATAGGTGCAATAAAAGGAAAAGAAATACATTTAAAAAATTTACATCTACCTTTGTAAATGATTATTTTAAAGGACGTTGATACAAATGGAAAAACTCTTTTAAAGGCTATGGACACCTTTGAGGGCAATTTTTTTTTTATTATTATTTTTGCTTTCTGCTGATTTTGGGCTAAAATCATATTTTTTAAGTTGGTCTTTATTTATAAATTTTGAACCACTTTCCCAGTATAATGTTGTAATCTGTGTATTTGCAGGGAAGCAGGATTCAGTGTTTACAATAAATCCCGTCATCTGACTGCTCATATGAATCTCTTATCTGTGATCTCCTGAAGGTAGGTAAGCCATATTCTTATCAGTGTTACAAAAGTCGAGCTGTAATGAGTATTTATGAGTTGTCAAGAGTTGGGCTACAGTCTGAGCAAGCATCTCTACTGGATGAGGTTCTCAGGGCAAATAGAAACTGACTGTCTGCACATACACTCTCAATTAACCCTGTAGTACAAGAACTGCTGGGAAGGAAAGAGTATTTTTTAGTCCAAAATGAGTACAATGCAATACTACAAAAACAATGCCCCCAAAGGTGACCCCAGCCTTTCAGGACAATAAGGTCTGCAAAGTCTAGACCCATTTATTTTATCTCAGTCCTCTTTCTTCCATACTAGATAATATGTGTCTAACTGATCTCAATGGATTTGCTTTTTCTTTCCTTAGGGTATGTTCACATGGGATGTAAAAAGCAGTGGAGAAAAACAAGTGGCAAAATCTGCATGAGTGACATCTGGATATTGTCATGGAATATTGTCATGGAATTTGCTGCATATTTTCAGTGCATTTCACCCCAGGCATAAACTGACATTTACAATCTGCGTCAGATTCCTGCAGAGATATTTTTCACAACGTGTGAATGAGATTTATATTAAAAGCTTATCCATCTTACTGCTGCAAAAAAATGTAATATATATTTTTAACAGCAGACCTGCAACATATATGCCCTGTGTGAACATATCCTAAAACCACAGCCAAAAAAAGGCATAAACAAGTTGCTGTCTTATGTGAAGGCTGTTTTTCTTCAACAAAGATCAAATATGGTAGATAATTATTATTATCATAAATAATATGATAGTGCCCATATGGAATATCACGTAACTTTCTATGGATCCTGAAGGACATAGCAGCTTGTCAGCAGTTTTGACATAAGTCCAGTGCTGCAGAGCCCACCGGGGAGTTCGTGGAAGATGGGAGTGGATGTACTCTAAGTTCATGGTGGCAATCACCACTTTGGCGCTCACTAGGGCTGTGCAGTGACTTGAAGGTACATCCTTTCTTCCCTTGGGGCACACCTTGGTCTTGGGGCTCTTGCTTTCTGGTAGTTGGGGTGCTCTTTATTGTAAACAGTTTGGCAGGGTGCAAGAAAGGATCATAGATGCAGTGGGCCAGCAATTGTATGGTGGAGTCAATAACCAGCCTGCAATAAAGACTTTCTTTAATGATTTGACACAATATAATTATCCCGTATAGGCACCAACAATGATGGCAGTAGTAGTGCTCCCTGGGTCTCTACTACTGCCAACTAAAGCAATTGGTTTCTTCTTATCTCCTTCTGCAGTTCCCGTGCTGAGGGCTGAAGATTTTAGAAACAGATGCTCAGTCGGTCTCAAAGTGTCGTAGGTGCCAGAGTAAATAATCATTTCCAAAGCAGTAAAGTATCTTATGCCATAAATGAGTGAATACCTTATAGACTTGTTAATTTTAGACCTTCTATAATATCTAGTCTCTTTCTCTCAGGGGTACTCTGATAGTAGAGTTACTTATTTCGCAGCTCTAGTCTCAGAGTTGATGTTCTATGGACTTGGGCCTGGTCTGCAGGAACTCATGCATACACATCCTTCCTGTAGTTCTGCTCAGACCAGACTCACTAACTAGGGGCAAGCTTAGTCCATCACCTTGGTAGCCTAAACAGTCTGCCAATATTAACTGTTTTCTTGCCCATACATTGCTATCATGTGTACATAAAACACACATACATACATAAATCACAACATTTCATCTCAACTAGAGATAAGCAAAGTATAGAAAAATTCCATTTAGCGGTTTCGATAAATTTTACAAAAAAAATTGCTATGTGACAAATTACTTAATCAAGAAGCGCATCATGTAAGTAGTAGGTGAAATTGCCGCCCCCGTCATTGTACCCCTCACATACATGATACATGATCGCGGCATCTGATATACATAACACAGTAAAAAATTAAAATAAATAAATCGTACTTACCTGCTCCATTTGCTCGCGATGGTGTGGCCAACGCTATCTTGCTTGAAGATCTGGCGCATACTCTCGAGCGGCCCGAGATACGTCATCGCACACAGGATTTTGACCAAGATCTTCATTGAAGATGGCCGGCCCATTGTGAGTATACAAACTACAGATTTACGTGGTATTAAAAAGCAGGAAGAACTCAATCCCATATGCAGTGGTGCATCTATACAGGGGGGGGGGGGGGGGGCAGATCCTGCACTTGTGGTCCACTGCTAATAGCAATCCCCAGCAAAAATGCATACAATGGAGGATGCCTGCACCGGAACACAAGTACTACAATGGACATACTACACAGGCTAGCAAATGTGTGGATGTGATAAACAGTAAAAATAATATAACAAAAACAGACAGGTGCACACTGCGGTCTTACTAACCCTCGTACTGGTGTTAAATTGAGAGATTAGCCAACATATCATGCTTGGAGGACATGTCTGAGCCCGAGCACCGCGCCAAGGTTTCTCAAGTAGTTAGGGACCTAACGCTAAACCTACCTGGGCCGTATGGGCAATACCAGGAGCCAGTGGGCAAATTACAGGAGCGCAAGGTCCGACTCCCAGTCAATCTCCCAGAAACCTCCAGCATGTGACCATGCATAGAGTGGGAGGAGGGAGAGAGCTCCGAGCCCCACCCAAGACTGGCTGATATAGCCTGGGCCTCTCATGTGCACCAGAATACTACCTGTAGATGGAAATAAAGGCACATTCAGACTAGGAGTTTATACACCTCCAAAAAATTCTATATACAAACTACAGATTGACTTGGTATTACTAAGCAGGTAGGTTTAGCGTTAGGTCCTGAGCTACTTGAGAAACCTTGGTGCAGTGCTCAGGCTCAGACATGTCCTCCAAGCAGGATATGTTGGCTAATCTCTCAATTTTACACCAGTACGAGGGTAAGTAAGACCGCAGTGTGCACCTGTCTTTGTTTTTGTTATATTATTTCAGCCCATTGTGAGCAGGTGGAATTTTTTTTCAGGTGGAATCGATTCGTTACCACGAAACACAACTAAATTCAGCAGCAAATCAAATTTATCCTGAAATTCGGATTCTCAACATTAATCACAACTAGAGTTGAGCGGACACCTGGATGTTTGGGTTCGGCAGGTTCGGCCGAACTTGAAAAAAAAGTTCGGGTTCGGGACCTGAACTTGACCCGAACTTGACCCCGAACCTGAACCCCATTGAATTCAATGGGTCCCGAACTTTCGGGCTGCAAAAGGCATCAAAATGTGCTTAAGAGCATGGCAGGGAAATTACTTAAAATAACATAAAATACAGAAAAATTAAAAATAAAAATCTGGATCTGGGAGTAGGAGGTTGAGGAGCCGGTGGATGGGTGGATGTGGCGGTGTAGGTTGACGTGGCGGTGTAGGTGGAAGCGGCGGTGAAGGAGGAATAGGTAGCCAACACTGATTTGTGTTATATATTTTTTTTAAATTGGGGTATCCCCCCAAATATTGGGACATACTGTATAACAAAATAAAACAAAGAATAAGCGCACTTGAGTACAAGAATGGATGGTTGAGGATGGTATAAATGTCTATTCTGCACAAGGTACGGACAAGTCCTGTGGGATCCATGCCTGGTTCATTTTAATAAACGTAAGCTTGTCCACATTGACTGCGGCCTGTGATAATGCTCTTTTGAGAGAACGAGGCCCATGTCACCCAGGCACAGTAGGGGTTCATTCACGGCAAAAGGAGGATCTTGTCAGCCAGCAATAGAACAGAGGATTTTGACAGATTTAGGCCCATGTCACCCAGGCAAAGCAGGGGTTCATTCACGGCAAAAGTGGGTTCTTGTCACCCAGCAATAGAACAGACGATATTGAGAGATTTAGGCCCCTGTCACCCAGGCAAAGCAGGGGTTCATTCACCGCAAAAGTGGGTTCTAGTCACCCAGCAATAGAACAGACGATTTTGAGAGATTTAGTGTCACAGCCAGACAGCTGAGAAGCGCTCACAGGAGCTTCTCAGATCCTCCTCCTTGAATTTCTTTGTTTTGGTTTAGTTTCTCATCTTGTTAGTCTATCTCAGCTGTCATGCAGTTGGACTGATTGCTACCCTTTAAGTTCCTCCCCATAATGCAGTAGTGTGCGGCTGATACAACTTCCTGGAGTGTGTGTGCATGCTGTTCCCAGTTCCCAGTTCCCAGTTGTCTGCAAGATAAGTGCTGTTTATGTATTTATGATTTTGTCTTTTCTGGATCCAGGTGACCCTGACTCCCTCCGTGTCAGTGTAGGGAGCCGGTGGTCGTGTCCCTTCACTATTGTAGGGTCTTCAGGTAATAGATAGCCGAGGAACGTGGATATGCGGCCATCCACCTTTGGGGTGTTCGCATAGGCTGAGCAGTGAGGGAGAGCGGCAGGTCTATTGCAGGGGTCTCCCTTTGTTCCTTAGTTGTGGATCCAGAGAGACATTGTTTATATGGTATTGTCTTGTTTCCTGTACACCATCCGTGACATTATCAGCCGCCAAAACCGTCTCAAGCATGGATCCGGTTTCACTTTTGGCTGAACGCTTTCAGGGTCTTTCTTTGGAGGTAGCTGATCTCCGTAAGACTTTTTCTCAGTTTCAAGTGACCGGTTCAGCTTGCGTTCATGGAGTTTGTGCTGAGCCTAAGATCTCGCTCCCGGATACGTTCTCCGGGGGTAGTGAGAATTTTGTGCGTTTTAGAGAGGCTTGCAAACTCCATTTTCGCCTTCTTCCCCATTCTTCTGGTCATGAAGAACGGAGGGTGGGGATCATTATATTGCTGCTCAGGAGTAACGCTCCGTCCTGGGCCTTTTCGCTGCCGGAGGGGGCACTGCCCCTTCGTTCAGTGGATGAATTCTTTTTAGCCCTGGGTCAGATATATGATGATCCGGATCGTATTGCTCTGGCTGAGTCTAGACTACGTCTGTTATGCCAGGGTAAACAATCCGAAGAGATATACTGTTCAGAATTTCGAAGATGGGCAGCAGATACGGGTTGGAATGATGCTGCACTCCGAAGTCAATTTTGCTATGGTCTTTCAGAGGGATTGAAAGATGCATTTGCCTTTCATGAAAGACCTACCTCCTTGGATTCTGCTATGTCTCAGGCTGTTCGTATTGACAGGCATCTTAGAGAGAGAGGAGAGATCTCTCCTTCCTGTCATACTCAGTCCCGGGACATTGCAGCGGTCTCATTCTGTGCACAGGGGTCTCAGTCGCTGTCAGCCCCTTCTGAGCAGGAGTCCATGCAGCTGGGGTTGATTGCCTCTGACAATAGAAGATTCAGCCCGCAGGGGAGGGTTTGTTTTTGTTGTGGAGGTATAAATCATCTGGCAAATGTTTGTCCCTCTAGGAGATTCAGGCAGTTTTCTGGGAGTAATAAAGAGACAAAAAGGAAAAAATCTTTTAAAAATGTTCCGTCTGTTACTATTGGCAGGGTTGAGGCAGAAATTGAAGGTTTTCCGTTTGCTTGTAGTTCTCGTTTTGTCCTGCCTGCTAGGGTGGCGCTAGAGAGCAAGAGCATTTTTTGTGAGATTTTTGTGGATAGTGGAGCAGCTGTCAACCTCATTGATAATCAATTTGCAATAACTCATGGTTTCCAGGTATGCACTTTGGGAAAGGATATTCCTGTTTTTGCTATTGATTCAGCTCCACTTTCTCAGAAATCATTAAAGGGCATAGTTCACAATATCCGTTTAATTGTGAGTGATGCTCATGTTGAGGATGTGTCATGTTTCGTCCTTAGCGGTTTGCCTACTCCTCTAGTGTTGGGGCTACCCTGGCTCACTAAACATAACCCCACCATTGATTGGCAAGCGAGGCAAATAAATGGTTGGAGTGACTTTTGCAGAGAGAATTGCCTCATAACATCTGTTTCTGAGGTTTCTACTAAGACTGTACCACCTTTCCTCTCTGAATTTTTGGATGTCTTCTCTGAGAGTGGAGTTCAGGGTTTACCTCCGCACAGAGAGTATGATTGCCCTATTAATCTCATCCCAGGCGCCAAGCTGCCTAAATCTCGTTTATACAATCTCTCCCAACCTGAGAGGGTCGCTATGCGGGCTTATATCTCTGAGAGTCTGAGAAAAGGACACATACGACCCTCGAAGTCACCTGTTGCTGCTGGTTTTTTCTTTGTTAAGAAAAAAGATGGTTCTTTAAGACCTTGTCTGGATTTCAGGGAGCTGAACAGTATCACTATTCGTGATCCTTATCCGCTTCCTCTGATCCCGGACCTGTTTAACCAGGTTGTTGGGGCTAAAGTCTTTTCCAAATTAGACCTAAGAGGGGCATACAACCTGGTTAGGGTCAGAGAAGGAGACGAATGGAAGACGGCTTTCAATACCCCTGAGGGCCATTTTGAGAATTTGGTTATGCCTTTTGGTTTGATGAATGCCCCAGCCGTTTTTCAGCATTTCGTCAACAGCATTTTTTATCATTTAATGGGAAAATTTGTATTCGTGTATTTGGATGACATTTTGATTTTTTCTCCTGATTTCAAGACTCATAAGGAACACTTACGTCAGGTCTTGCTCATCCTGCGGGAGAATAAATTATACGCGAAACTGGAAAAATGTGTGTTTGCAGTTCCAGAAATCCAATTTCTGGGGTTTCTTGTCTCCGCTTCTGGTTTTCGCATGGACCCCGAGAAGGTCCGCGCTGTGCTTGAGTGGGAGCTTCCTGAGAACCTGAGAATCAGAAGGCGCTGATGCGTTTTTTGGGCTTTGCCAATTATTACAGGAAATTTATTTTGAATTATTCCTCTGTTGTTAAACCACTCACTGATATGACCAGAAAGGGGGTAGATTTTTCTTCCTGGTCGGTAGAGGCGCGTAAGGCCTTTTCTAATATTAAGGAGAGTTTTGCTTCTGCTCCCATCCTAGTACAACCTGATATTTTGTTACCCTTCATAGTTGAGGTTGATGCTTCTGAGGTAGGGGTGGGTGCGGTCTTGTCTCAGGGTTCCTCTCCTGCCAAATGGCAACCGTGTGCCTTTTTCTCAAAGAAACTCTCCTCCGCAGAGAGAAATTACGATGTGGGAGATAGGGAATTGTTGGCCATCAAGTTGGCTTTTGAGGAATGGCGCCATTGGCTAGAGGGAGCCAGACACCCTATTACCGTGTTTACTGACCATAAAAATCTGGCCTACTTGGAGTCAGCCAAGCGTCTGAACCCGAGACAGGCCAGATGGTCTTTGTTCTTTTCAAGGTTCAATTTTGTTGTTACGTTCCGCCCTGGGGTTAAGAATGTGAAGGCAGATGCCCTGTCACGTTGTTTTCCGGGAGGTGGGAATTTTGAAGACCCGGGTCCCATTTTGGCTGAAGGTGTGGTGGTCTCTGCTCTTTTTCCTGAATTGGAGGCAGAGGTGCAGGCAGCCCAGTCAGAAGCTCCTGATCTTTGTCCTCCTGGGAGGTTGTTTGTGCCTCTCGCTTTGAGACACAAGATTTTTAAAGAACACCACGACACGGTCCTTGCTGGGCACCCCGGGGCAAGAGCCACACTGGATCTCATCGCTCGGAGATTCTGGTGGCCTGCGCTTCGTAAGTCGGTTGAGGGTTTTGTGGCAGCTTGCGAGACTTGCGCTCGTGCCAAGGTCCCTCCTTCACGGCCATCAGGTCCTCTCCTTCCTTTGCCCATTCCTTCCCGTCCTTGGACACATCTGTCCATGGACTTCATAACGGACTTGCCTCGTTCCTCGGGGAAGTCTGTGATTCTGGTGGTGGTGGACCGTTTTAGCAAAATGGTGCATTTTATCCCTTTTCCTGGTTTGCCCAATGCTAAGACGCTGGCGCAGGCATTTATTGACCACATTGTCAAATTGCATGGGATTCCTTCAGACATAGTCTCTGATAGGGGCACGCAGTTTGTTTCCAGATTCTGGAAGGCTTTCTGTTCTCGCTTGGGGGTTCGGTTGTCATTCTCTTCTGCTTTCCATCCGCAGTCGAATGGCCAGACAGAGCGCGTCAATCAGAATCTGGAGACATATCTGCGCTGTTTTGTGGCGGAGAATCAGGAGGATTGGTGTTCTTTTTTGTCCCTTGCTGAGTTTGCTTTAAATAACCGTCGTCAGGAGTCCTCTGATAAGTCACCATTTTTTGGTGCATATGGGTTCCATCTGCAGTTTGGGACTTTCTCGGGAGAGGGCTCTTCTGGTTTGCCTGATGAGGACAGATTCTCCTCGTCTTTGTCATCTATTTGGCAAAAGATTCAGGATAATCTAAAGAGCATGAGTGAGAGATATAAGCGTGTGGCGGATAAGAGACGTGTGCCTGGTCCGGACCTGAATGTTGGTGATCTGGTGTGGTTGTCTACCAAGAATATCAAATTGAAGGTTCCCTCCTGGAAGTTGGGTCCTAGGTTTATTGGGCCTTACAAGATCCTGTCTGTCATCAATCCTGTTGCCTACCGTCTTGATCTTCCTCAGACTTGGAAGATCCATAATGTTTTTCATAAGTCCTTATTGAAACCTTATGTTCAACCTATTGTACCCTCGCCTTTGCCTCCTCCTCCGATTATGGTTGATGGAAATCTTGAATTTCAGGTCTCTAGGATTGTGGATTCTCGTCTTGTCCGCGGTTCCCTCCAGTACCTCGTTCATTGGGAGGGTTATGGTCCTGAGGAGAGGATGTGGGTCCCAGTGACGGACATTAAGGCCTCTCGTCTCATCAGGGCTTTCCATAGGTCCCATCCTGAGAAGGTGGGCTCTGAGTGTCCGGAGTCCACTCCTAGAGGGAGGGGTACTGTCACAGCCAGACAGCTGAGAAGCGCTCACAGGAGCTTCTCAGATCCTCCTCCTTGAATTTCTTTGTTTTGGTTTAGTTTCTCATCTCGTTAGTCTATCTCAGCTGTCATGCAGTTGGACTGATTGCTACCCTTTAAGTTCCTCCCCATAATGCAGTAGTGTGCGGCTGATACAACTTCCTGGAGTGTGTGTGCATGCTGTTCCCAGTTCCCAGTTCCCAGTTGTCTGCAAGATAAGTGCTGTTTATGTATTTATGATTTTGTCTTTTCTGGATCCAGGTGACCCTGACTCCCTCCGTGTCAGTGTAGGGAGCCGGTGGTCGTGTCCCTTGACTATTGTAGGGTCTTCAGGTAATAGATAGACGAGGAACGTGGATATGCGGCCATCCACCTTTGGGGTGTTTGCATAGGCTGAGCAGTGAGGGAGAGCGGCAGGTCTATTGCAGGGGTCTCCCTTTGTTCCTTAGTTGTGGATCCAGAGAGACATTGTTTATATGGTATTGTCTTGTTTCCTGTACACCGTCCGTGACATTTAGGCCCCTGTCACCCAGGCAAAGCAGGGGTTCATTCACCGCAAAAGTGGGTTCTTGTCACCCAGCAATAGAACAGATGATTTTGAGAGATTTAGGCCCCTGTCACCCAGGCACAGCAGGGGTTTGTATACGCCAAAAATGGTAAAATAACACCCGACAATTGAAAATAAGAATTTTTTCAATTTAGGGCACTAAAATTGGCACTTTTTTGCATTAAAATGGCTCTAAAATAGTCCTTGAAAAGGCTAGAGAGATGTAAAAGGCAGTAAAATGTGCTTAAGAGCATGGCAACTGCTCTGCAAACAAATGTGGATAGGGAAATAACTTAAAATAAAATAACTAAAAATTACAAATTATTTACCTGCAACTCAGAGAAGGAGGTGGATATGGAGTCGGAGGTTGAGGAGGCGGTGAATGTGGTGTTGTAGGTGGAGGCAGCAATGGAGGAGAAGGAGGTAGCCAACAATGTTTTTTTTATTTTTTTTATTGGGGTAGGTAGCCCCCAAAATATTGGGACAAAAAAAAAAAGAAAACAAAGAATCATTGCACTTGACTTGAGTACAAGAATGTATGTTTGATGGTGATATAAATGTCTATTAGGAAGGCATTGGTCGAGGCTCACTTGGTCCCGGTCTGAGATGGAGGCACGGAAAATCGCCAGGAACTCAGCGATGGTAGAAATATGAGTAAAATAGGAGATCCAGCTTCCAAACGACCATATAATGCTTTAATGAAAAAACTTGCTAAAATCCGGACATGTACATCAGGTCTACGCATTTCAGATCAACAAATTCAGATCCTAACTCATGACAACATGACAGTGTGAGACACTGACCTTAAATAAGGGGCAGGTCAAACATATCAGGTGAACACAATCAACACATAGCTCCACCTTTAACACATAAAAAACATATGCTAAAAACAAATGAGAGGAAAATCTTCAAGGGAAACAAAAAGTGTACCACGGTCAATAGTGTAATATGAGATCATGCCTACGATTAAGACCTGTTGGTACGCAATTTAAATGAACTCTCCTATGATCACCTCTACGTTTAGGAAATTTAACCCACAAGGCTACTGGTATCACCTGCATGACAAGCCGCATATTGTGAACTGACCGCAGAAACATTTCGGGTCAGTGCATGTGGGATGTCAGAAATATGTCGGCTAATTCTAGTTTTAAGGCTGTTAGAGGTACAGCCTATGTACTGTAGGCGGCATGTCATGCAGGTGATACAGTAAACCACAAAGCTGGTATTGCAATTAATGTATTGTTTCAAACTGAAAGTTTTCTAATTAGATACAGAGACAACAGTTTGGCCAATGGAGAGGTGCTTGCAGCAGGTGCAGATACGATGTCCACACTTGTAATTGCCTTTAAAGCGTAACCAGCTCTGCTGTGTCTGCAAGTCATCCATGAACAAACTGGGGCTGATACGTTGGCCTAGAGTGGTTTGGACTTGACTTGTGTCGCGGCCTGTGTCAGACTGCTGTTGCTGTAACCACGGGCAACAAGGCGCTCAGCAGCTAGGTTGAGTTCCTCCCTGAAGCCCATGTCACTGGAGCAATTCCGTTTGTGGCGTATGAATTCGCCTCTAGAGATATTGCGTACAAGATGAGCAGGATGACAGGAGGACGCAAACAAAGTGCTGTTGCCCGCCGTCTCCTTACGGTAAGTGCGGGTGACTATATTGGAGTCGGTAGCATTGCCCTCCAGGGTCAAATCCAAAAATGCAATAGATGTACAGTTAAAGTTGAGAGTAAATGTCAGATTCAAAGTGTTGTTATTTAGGTACTCCTCAAACAGTGGTATGGCAGTATGGTCACCTGACCAGATGAACAACAAGTCATCAATATAACAGCCATACCACCGTATTGAGGGGGCCCAAATATTCTGATCTGAGAAAAGATGACAGGATTCCCACCACGCCATGTAGGTGTTGGCCATGGAGGGCGAGAATTTAGCCCCCATGGAAACACCAGTGAGTTGGAGGAAAAAGCGGTGATTAAACATTAATATATTGTGTTTAAGTAGAAAAAAGACAACATCGCATATGTAGTCTTGAAATTCTAGGCTGAAATCAGCATAGGTATTCAGGAACCATCGTAAAGAAACTATGGCTGCATGGTGAGGAATGACTGTGTATAGGGATGTGACATCCGCAGTTATCCAGACAGTCTGATTGCCATCAAGCAGGACAAATTTGGCAGACTATAAAACCAATAATGTCTATAACTGGTCTGACGCCAGAACCAATACCCCTCGCTCTATTATGAGGAGAATATACAGAGGAAAGAAATCCAGGTTTCCCAAAGTCAGCTTCAGTTCTACAGACACCGACTCCTCTGACTCAGCGCCAGAAACCGCACGTCCCAGCGCATCATCTACACCTCACGTTACCGCAGAGGATACAACCTGCCCTGGAAAACCAGCAAAAAACGCCGAGCAGGGCGCAGACATAAGAAAAGGTGGGCGTTATCCCTCACGTCAGAGAAAAACCTAGTTTATTCTCAAGTAAACATGGTTGAACAATGTGAAGGAACTGGATCCACTGTCAGCAACCCAATCTACTATCGCCTGTACTTGTTCAGGCCTCACCATTCGTAGAGCAGTATTAGGCCCGACCAAATACCACTGCAGGTTTTGTCGCCTACTCGCACCTGAGGAAGGGGTTTCACTTGTGCGTGTAGCTGGCACAGATAGAGCACGTCCTCTCCCTGCAACAGAAGCTCCACCAGCAGCACCACGACCTGGGCCACGTCCCTTATTTGACGCTCTCCTCATATTTTTTTAATTTAGGATCTTGTCCTAAATGGGTGTTTAATTAATAGTAGAATAGAATGACAGTATGTAAAGGGTGTATCTCACACGGCCTGAACCAGACTAGGCCTCAATAAAAAAAAAAATTGCCCAAAATGGCTGTATTTCAAATGCCAAATTCAAAGCCCTGTATGAAGAGGTAGTATCTCAGAGGGCCTGAACCTCTGTAGGCCTGCAGTAAATATATCTTTGCACAAAAAGGCTGTATTTCAAATGGCTGTATTTCAAATGACTGAATCAAACCCCTGTATGAAGGGGGGTATCTCACACGCCCTGAATCAGTGTAGGCCTGAAGTAAATATATCTTTGCACAAAAAGGCTGTATTTCAAATGCCAAATTCAAACCCCTGTATGTATAGGGGGGATCTCACATGTCCTGAATCAGTGTAGGCCTGAAGTAAATATATCTTTGCACAAACTGGCTGTATTTCAAATGGCTGTATTTCAAATGGCTGAATAAAACCCCTGTATGTATAGTGGGGATCACACATGCTCTGAACCAGTGTAGGCCTGAAGCAAATATATCTTTGCACAAAATGGCTGTATTTCAAATGGCTGAATCAAACCCCTGTATGTATAGGGGGGATCACACACGCCCTGAATCAGTGTAGGCCTAAAGTAAATATATCTTTGCACAAAATGGCTGTATTTCAAATGGCTGTATTTCAAATGGCTGAATAAAACCCCTGTATGTATAGTGGGGATCACACACGCTCTGAACCAGTGTAGGCCTGAAGCAAATATATCTTTGCACAAAATGGCTGTATTTCAAATGCCTAATTCAAACCCCTGTATGTAGAGGTGGTATCTCACAGGACCTGAACCTCTGTAGGCCTGAATTCAATATTGGTGCACCAAATGGCGGTATTTAAAATCTCTGAATGTAACCCAAATGTATTAAGGGTGTATCTCACAATGACATCTGCATCAAAGGCTGCCAACTAAATTTTTTGTGCCCAAATGACTGTTTGTTTAACAACTGAATTTGACAGCAGTATATAAGCCTGTAATTTCACACGTGCTGATGCTGCAAGGCCTGAAAATAGTGTTTTTTGTCAAAAAAGTGTGTTTTTCAAACCCCAGAAAATGATAGGTGTATTTCTAGCTTAAATTGGACACTGACTAATACAGATGTTGTAGATTGCCCAAAAAGTATTTTTTTGCTAACAGAATATGAATGCTGTATATATTAAACTTGAATTTAACATATGCAGATCTGGAAAATACATTTTTTTGTCAAAAAAGTGTGTTTTTCAAACCCCAGAAAATGATGGGTGTATTTCTAGATTAAATTTGACACTGACTAATACAGATGTTGTAGATTTCCCAAAAAGTCTTTTTTTGCTAACAGAATATGAATGTTGTATATATTAAACTTGAATTTAACACTTGCAGATAAAGAAAATACAGTTTTTTGAAAAAAAATGTGTGTTTTTCAAACCCCAGAATATGATGGGTGTATTTCTAGCTTAAATTGCACACTGACTAAAACAGATGTTGTAGATTTCCCAAAAAGTCTTTTGAACTCTGCTTTTACGAACTCTTAGAAGAAGACACCCCAAGGTATTTCGTGATGAGCATAGTGAGTTCATGGAAGTTTTTATTTTTTGTCACAAGTTAGTGAAATATGAGACTTTGTAAGAAAAAATATATATATATATATATAAAATCATCATTTTCCGCTAACTTGTGACAAAAAATAAAAAATTCTAGGAACTCGCCATGCCCCTCACGGAATACCTTGGGGTGTCTTCTTTCCAAAATGGGGTCACTTGTGGGGTATTTATACTGCCCTGGCATTTTAGGGGACCTAATGCGTGATAAGCAGTTTGAAATCAAAATGTGTAAAAACTGCCCTGTGAAATCCTAAAGGTGCTTTTTGGAATGTGGGCCCCTTTGCCCACCTAGGCTGCAAAAAAGTGTCACACATGTGGTATCGCCGTACTCAGGAGAAGTTGAGCAATGTGTTTTGGGGTGTCTTTTTACATATACTTATGCTAAGTGAGAGAAATATCTCTCTAAAAGACAACTTTTACCATTTTTTTATACAAAGTTGGCATTTGACCGAGATATTTATCTCACCCAGCATGGGTATATGTAAAATGACACCCCAAAACACATTGCCCAACTTCTCCTGAGTACGGCGATACCACATGTGTTAAACTTTCTTGCAGCCTAGGTGGGTAAAGGGGCCCACATTCCAAAGAGCACCTTTAGGATTTCACAGGGCATTTTTTACACATTTTGATTTCAAACTACTTCTCACGCATTAGGTCCCCTAAAATGCCAGGGCAGTATAACTACCCCACAAGTGACCCTATTTTGGAAAGAAGACACCCTAAGGTATTTCGTGATGGGCATAGTGAGTTCATGGAAGTTTTTATTTTTTGTCACAAGTTAGTGGAATATGAGACTTTGTAAGGAAAAAAAAGAAAAAAGAAAAATCATAATTTTCCGCTAACTTGTGACAAAAATAAAAAGTTCTATGAACTCACTATGCCCATCAGCGAATACCTTAGGGTGTCTACTTTCCGAAATGGGGTCATTTGTGGGGTTTTTCTACTGTCTGGGCATTGTAAAACCTCAGGAAACATGACAGGTGCTCAGAAAGTCAGAGCTGCTTCAAAAAGCGGAAATTCACATTTTTGTACCATAGTTTATAAACGCTATAACTTTTACCCAAACCATTTTTTTTTACCCAAACATTTTTTTTTATCAGACATGTAGAACAATAAATTTAGAGTAAAATTTAAATAGAAATGTAGTTTTATTAGAAAAATTTTACAACTGAAAGTGAAAAATGTCATTCTTTTGCAAAAAAATCTGTAAATTTCTATTAATAACAAAAAAAGTAAAAATGTCAGGAGCAATGAAATACCACCAAATGAAAGCTCTATTAGTGAGAAGAAAAGGAGGTAAAATTAATTTTGGTGGTAAGTTGCATGACCGAGCAATAAACGATGAAAGTAGTGTAGTGCAGAATTGTGGTCTGGTCATTAAGGGTGTTTAAGCTAGAGGAGCTGAGGTGGTTAATTTAGGCCTACACTGGTTCAGACCGTGTGAGATACACCCTCTACATACAGGGTTTTGATTCAGGCATTTGAAATTCAGCCATTTGAAATACAGCCATTTTGGGCGAAGAAATATTTAATCCAGGCCTACACTCGTGCAGACCGTGTGAGATACAACCTCTACATACAGGGGTTAGTTTCAGGCATTTAAAATAGACCCTTTTGAAATACAGCCATTTTGGGCAAAGAAATCTTTAATTCAGGCCTACACTGGTTCAGACCGTGTGAGATACACCCTCTACATACAGGAATTTGATTCAGGCATTTGAAATACAGCCATTTGAAATACAGCCATTTTGGGCAAAGAAATATTTAATTCAGCCTACACTGGTTCAGACCGTGTGAATTACAAACTCTACATACAGGGGTTTGATTCAGGCATTTGAAATACAGCCTTTTGAAATACAGCCATTTTGGGCAAAGAAATATTTAATTCAGGCCTACACTAATTCAGACCGTGTGAGATACACTCTCTACATACAGGGGTTTGATTCAGGCATTTGAAATACAGCAATTTGAAATACAGCCATTTTGGGCAAAGAAATTTTTAATTCAGGCCTACACTGGTTCAGATCGTGTGAGATACACCCTCTACATACAGGGGTTTGATTCAGGCATTTGAAATACAGCTATTTAAAATACAGCCATTTTGGGCAAAGAAATATTTAATTCAGGCCTACACTGATTCAGATTGTGTGAGATACACCCTTTACATACAGGGGATTGATTCTGGCATTTGAAATACCGCCATTTGGTGCAGTAATATTGTATTCAGGCCTACACTCGTTCAGGACGTGTGAGATACACCCTCTACAAACAGGGGTTTCATTCAGCCATTTTAAATTCAGCCATTTTGGGCAAATAAATATTTAATTCAGGCCTACACTGGTTCAGACTGTGTGATATACAACCTCTATATATAAGTGTTTGATTCAGGCATTTGAAATACAGCCATTTGCTGCACCAATATTGAATTCAGGCCTACACTGGTTCAGGCCGTGTGAGATACACCCTCTAAATACAGGGGTTTGATTCAGCCATTTGAAATACAGCCATTTTGGTCAAAGAAATCTTTAATTCAGGCCTATACTGGTTCAGACAGTGTGAGATACACCCTCTACATACAGCGGTTTGCTTCAGGCTTTTGAAATACAGCCATTTGTAATACAGCCATTTTGGGCAAATTTTTTTTTAATTCAGCCTACACTGGTTCAGACCATGTGAGATACACCCACTACATACAGGGGTTTGATTCAGGCATTTGAAATACAGCCATTTTGGGCAAAGAAATCTTTAATTTAGGCCTACATTGGTTCAGGCCCTATGAGATACACCTTCTACATACAGGAGTTTGATTCAGGAATTTGAAATATAGCCATTTGAAATACAGCCATTTTGGGCAAAGAAATCTTAAGTTCAGGCCTACAATCGTACAGACCGTGTGAGATAAACCCTCTACATACAGTGGTTTGATTCAGCCATTTGAAATACAGCCATTTTGGGCAAAGACATTTTTAATTCAGACCTACACTGGTTCAGACCGTGTGAGATACACCCTCTACATACAGGGGTTTGATTCAGGCATTTGAAATACAGCCATTTGAAATACAGCCATTTTGGGCAAAGAAATATTTAATTCAGGCCTAGTCTGGTTCAGGCCGTGTGAGATACACCCTTTACATACAGGGGTTTGATTCAGGCATTTGAAATACAGCCATTTTGGGCAAAGAAATCTTTAATTCAGGCCTACACTGATTCAGACCGTGTGAGATACATCCTCTACATACAGGGGTTTAATTCAGGCATTTAAATACAGCCATTTGAAATACAGCCATTTTGGGCAAAGAAATATTTAATTCAGCCTACACTGGTTCAGACCGTGTGAATTACAAACTCTACATACAGGGGTTTGATTCAGGCATTTGAAATACAGCCATTTGAAATACAGCCATTTTGGGCAAAGAAATATTTAATTCAGGCCTACACTAATTCAGACCGTGTGAGATACACTCTCTACATACAGTGGTTGGATTCAGGCATTTGAAATACAGCTATTTGAAATACAGCCATTTTGGGCAAAGACATTTTTAATTCAGGCCTACACTGGTTCAGATCGTGTGAGATACACCCTCTACATACAGGGGTTTGATTCAGGCATTTGAAATACAGCTATTTGAAATACAGCCATTTTGTGCAAATAAATATTTAATTCAGGCCTACACTGGTTCAGACCATGTGAGATACACCCTCTACATACAGGGGTTTGATTCAGGCATTTGAAATACAGCCATTTTAAATACAGCCATTTTGGGCAAAGAAATATTTAATTCAGGCCTACACTGATTCAGATCGTGTGAGATACACCCTTTACATACAGGGGATTGATTCAGGCATTTGAAATACCGCCATTTGGTGCACTAATATTGTATTCAGGCCTACACTCGTTCAGGACGTGTGAAATACACCCTCTACAAACAGGGGTTTGATTCAGCCATTTTAAATTCAGCCATTTTGGGCAAATAAATATTTAATTCAGGCCTACACTGGTTCAGACTGTGTGAGATACAACCTCTATATATAAGTGTTTGATTCAGGCATTTGAAATACAGCCATTTGCTGCACCAATATTGAATTCAGGCCTACACTGGTTCAGGCCGTGTGAGATACACCCTCTACATACAGGGGTTTGATTCAGCCATTTGAAATACAGCCATTTTGGTCAAAGAAATCTTTAATTCAGGCCTATACTGGTTGAGACAGTGTGAGATACACCCTCTACATACAGCGGTTTGATTCAGGCTTTTGAAATACAGCCATTTGTAATACAGCCATTTTGGGCAAAACATTTTTTAATTCAGCCTACACTGGTTCAGACCGTGTGAGATACACCCACTACATACAGGGGTTTGATTCGGGCATTTTAAATACAGCCATTTTGGGCAAAGAAATCTTTAATTTAGGCCTACACTGGTTCAGGCCCTGTGAGATACACCTTCTACATACAGGAGTTTGATTCAGGAATTTGAAATATAGCCATTTGAAATACAGCCATTTTGGGCAAAGAAAACTTAAGTTCAGGCCTACAATCGTACAGACCGTGTGAGATACACCCTCTACATACAGGGGTTTGATTCAGCCATTTGAAATACAGCCATTTTGGGCAAAGAAATTTTTAATTCAGACCTACACTGGTTCAGACCGTGTGAGATACACCCTCTACATACAGGGGTTTGATTCAGGCATTTGAAATACAGCCATTTGAAATACAGCCATTTTGGGCAAATAAATATTTAATTCAGGCCTAGTCTGGTTCAGGCCGTGTGAAATACACCCTTTACATACAGGGGTTTGATTCAGGCATTTGAAATACAGCCATTTTGGGCAAAGAAATCTTTAATTCAGGCCTACACTGATTCAGACCGTGTGAGATACATCCTCTACATACAGGGGTTTGATTCAGGCATTTGAAATACAGCCACTTGAAATACAGACATTTTGTGCAAAGAAATATTTATTTCAGGCCTACACTAATTCAGACCGTATGAGATAAACCCTGTACATACAGGGGTTTTATTCAGGCATTTGAAATACAGCCATTTTGAGCATAGAAATATTTAATTCAGACCTACTCTGGTTCAGACCATGTGAGATACACCCTCTACATACAGGGATTTGATTCAGGCATTTGAAATACAGCCATTTTAAATACAGCCATTTTGGGCAAAGAAATATTTAAATCAGGCCTACACTGATTCAGACCGTGTGAGATACACCCTCTACATACAGGAGTTTGATTAAGGCATTTGAAATACCGCCATTTGGTTCACCAATATTGAATTCAGGCCTACACTCGTTCAGGCCGTGTGAGATACACCCTCTACATACAGGGGTTTGATTCAGCCATTTGAAATACAGCCATTTTGGGCAAAGAAATCTTTAATTCAGGCCTACACTGGTTCAGACCGTGTGAGATACACCCACTACATACAGGGTTTTGATTCAGGCATTTGAAATACAGCCATTTTAAATACAGCCATTTTGGGCAAAGAAATATTTAATTCAGGCCTACACTGGTTCAGAGCGTGTGAGATACACCCTCGACATACAGGGGTTTGATTCAGGCATTTGAAATACCGCCATTTGGTGCACCAATATTGAATTCAGGCCTACACTCGTTCAGGCCGTGTGAGATACACCCTCTACATACAGGGGTTTGATTCAGCCATTTGAAATACAGCCATTTTGGGCAAAGAAATCTTTAATTTAGGCCTACACTGGTTCAGACCGTGTGAGATACAGCCTCTACATACAGGGGTTTGATTCAGGCATTTAAAATACAGCCATTTGAAATAAGGCCATTTTGAGCAAATAAACTTTTAATTCAGGCCTACACTGGTTCAGACCATGTGAGATACACCCTCTACATACAGGGGTCGTATTCAGGCAATTGAAATACAGCCATTTGAAATTCAGCCATTTTGGGCAAAGAATTATTTAATTCAGGCCTACACTGGTTCAGGCCCTGTGAGATACACCCTCTACATACAGGGTTTTGATTTAGGCATTTGAAAAACAGCCATTTTGGGCAAAAAGAATCTTTAATTCAGGCCTAGTCTGGTTCAGGCCGTGTGAGATACACCCTTTACATACAGGGGTTTGATTCAGGCATTTGAAATACAGCCATTTTGGGCAAAGAAATCTTTAATTCAGGCCTACACTGATTCAGACCGTGTGAGATACACCCTCTACATACAGGGGTTTGATTCAGCCATTTGAAATACAGCCATTTTGGCAAAATAAATCTTTAATTCAGACCTATACTGGTTCAGACCGTGTGAGATACACCCTCTACATACAGTGGTTTGATTCAGGCATTTTCAATTCAGCCATTTGAAATACAGCCATTTTGGGCAAAGAAATATTTAATTCAGACGTACACTGGTTCAGAGCGTGTGAGATACACCCTCTACATACAGGGGTTTGATTCAGGCATTTGAAATACCGTCATTTGGTGCACCAATATTGAATTCAGGCCTACACTCGTTCAGGCCGTGTGAGATACACCCTCTACATACAGGGGTTTGATTCAGCCATTTGAAATACAGCCATTTTGGGCAAAGAAATCTTTAATTTAGGCCTACACTGGTTCAGACCGTGTGAGATACAGCCTCTACATACAGGGGTTTGATTCAAGCATTTGAAATGCAGCCATTTTGGGCAAAGAAATATTTAATTCAGGCCTACACTGGTTCAGAGCATGTGAGATACACCCTCTACATACAGGAGTTTGATTCAGGCATTTGAAATACCGCCATTTGGTGCACCAATATTGAATTCAGGCCTACACTCGTTCAGGCCGTGTGAGATACACCCTCTACATACAGGGGTTTGATTCAGCCATTTGAAATACAGCCATTTTGGGCAAAGAAATCTTTAATTCAGGCCTACACTGGTTCAGACCGTGTGAGATACACCCACTACATACAGGGTTTTGATTCAGGCATCTTAAATACAGCCATTTTAAATACAGCCATTTTGGGCAAAGAAATATTTAATTCAGGCCTACACTGGTTCAGAGCGTGTGAGATACACCCTCTACATGCAGGGGTTTGATTCAGGCATTTGAAATACCGCCATTTGGTGCACCAATATTGAATTCAGGCCTACACTCGTTCAGGCCGTGTGAGATACACCCTCTACATACAGGGGTTTGATTCAGCCATTTGAAATACAGCCATTTTGGGCAAAGAAATCTTTAATTTAGTCCTACACTGGTTCAGACCGTGTGAGATACACCCACTACATACAGGGTTTTGATTCAGGCATTTTAAATACAGCCATTTTAAATACAGCCATTTTGGGCAAAGAAATATTTAATTCAGGCCTACACTGGTTCAGAGCGTGTAAGATACACCCTCTACATGCAGGGGTTTGATTCAGGCATTTGAAATACCGCCATTTGGTGCACCAATATTGAATTCAGGCCTACACTCGTTCAGGCCGTGTGAGATACACCCTCTACATACAGGGGTTTGATTCAGCCATTTGAAATACAGCCATTTTGGGCAAAGAAATATTTAATTCAGGCCTACACTGGTTCAGAGCGTGTGAGATACACCCTCTACATGCAGGGGTTTGATTCAGGCATTTGAAATAACGCCATTTGGTGCACCAATATTGAATTCAGGCCTACACTCGTTCAGGCCGTGTGAGATACACCCTCTACATACAGGGGTTTGATTCAGCCATTTGAAATACAGCCATTTTGGGCAAAGAAATCTTTAATTTAGGCCTACACTGGTTTAGACCGTGTGACATACAGCCGCTACATACAGGGGTTTGATTCAGGCATTTGAAATGCAGCCATTTTAAATACAGCCCTTTTGGGCAAAGAAATATTTAATTCAGGCCTACACTGGTTCAGAGCATGTGAGATACACCCTCTACATACAGGAGTTTGATTCAGGCATTTGAAATACCGCCATTTGGTGCACCAATATTGAATTCAGGCCTACACTCGTTCAGGCCGTGTGAGATACACCCTCTACATACAGGGGTTTGATTCAGCCATTTGAAATACAGCTATTTTGGGCAAAGAAATCTTTAATTCAGGCCTACACTGGTTCAGACCGTGTGAGATACACCCACTACATACAGGGTTTTGATTCAGGCATTTGAAATACAGCCATTTTAAATACAGCCATTTTGGGCAAAGAAATATTTAATTCAGGCCTACACTGGTTCAGAGCGTGTGAGATACACCCTCTACATACAGGTGTTTGATTCAGGCATTTGAAATACCGCCATTTGGTGCACCAATATTGAATTCAGGCCTACACTCGTTCAGGCCGTGTGAGATACACCCTCTACATACAGGGGTTTGATTCAGCCATTTGAAATACAGCCATGTTGGGCAAAGAAATCTTTAATTTAGGCCTACACTGTTTCAGACCGTGTGAGATACAGCCTCTACATACAGGGGTTTGATTCAGGCATTTGAAATACAGCCATTTGAAATAAGGCCATTTTGAGCAAATAAACTTTTAATTCAGGCCTACACTGGTTCAGACCATGTGAGATACACCCTCTACATACAGGGGTCGTATTCAGGCAATTGAAATACAGCCATTTGAAATTCAGCCATTTTGGGCAAAGAATTATTTAATTCAGGCCTACACTGGTTCAGGCCCTGTGAGATACACCCTCTACATACAGGGTTTTGATTCAGGCATTTGAAATACAGCCATTTTGGGCAAAAAGAATCTTTAATTCAGGCCTAGTTTGGTTCAGGCCATGTGAGATACACCCTTTACATACTGTCGTTCTATTCTACTATTAATTAAACACCCATTTAGGGCAAGATCCTAAATTCGAAAAATATGAGTAGAGCTTCAAATAAGGGACGTTGCCCAGGTCATGGTGCTGCTGGTAGAGCTCCTGTTGCAGGGAGAGGATTTGGTCGATCTGTGCCAGCTACATGCACAAGTAAAACCCTTCCTCAGGTGCGAGTAGGCGACAAAACCTGTAGCTGTATTTGGTCGGGCCTAATGCTGTTCTACGAATGGTGAGGCCTGAACAAGTACAGACGACCCCCAGACGAAGGTACGCCAAAACGTGCATTGGGGTTGGCGCCATCCTAGAGGAGACACAGTATGGGTAATTGTCCAATGTTTGCTATACTTATCAACTTTTTGCATATGCACTTTAATGAATGATTAATCATGTTGGATGAAAATGGACTTGTATCCGCTGTATGTTTCCTCCAGTGATGTCGTTTTTATCTCCTGCACCATTTCTTTTAATCATGTTTGTAATCAATTTTGTAATATATTGTGAGTTTTGTAATAAAGGATTTAATTTAGTATAAGCGGTCTGGCATTTTCTATGTAGTTTATATACTGAAAAAGTACAGGCGATAATAGATTGGTTTGCTGACAGTGGATCCAGTTCCTTCACATTGTCTCCCACCCAGTCTCATGCTGAAAGACCACAGTTGGCACCTGCAGCCGATGTCCATCAGTCTTTCACCTCACCCCCTTGCAAATCAGCCAAGCAGTCTGAGCCCCAAGTCATGCAGCAGTCTCTTCTGCTTTTTGATGACTCTGTTAGCACGGTTTCCCAGGGCCATCCAGCTAGCCCTGCCCCAGAAGTGGAAGAGATTGAGTGCACCAATGCCCAACCACTTATCTTTCAAGATGAGTACATGGGAGGACCATTGCAGCACGTCTCGGATGATGACGAAACACAGGTGCCAACTGCTGGGGCTTTCGAAAGTGTGCAGACCGACAAGGAAGGCAGGGGTGAAGACTGGGTGGAAGATAATGTGAAGAACGATGAGGTCCTCTACCCCATATGGAATCAAGGTCATGCGAGTGACCGATGTAGTTCGGAGGAAGAGGCGGTGGTCGCACAGAGCCAGCAGCACAGCAGAAGAAGGAGCAGGGTGCAAAAGCGGAACGGCCATCCTCTAGACAGTACGCCTTCTACTGCCCACCGCAGCAAGGGACCGAGCACACCAAAGACAGCTCCAAGGAGTTTCCTGGCGTGGCAATTCTTTAGACAATGTGCTGACGACAAGACACGAGTGGTTTGCACGCTGTGCAATCAGAGACTGAATCGAGGCATAAATGTTCTCAACCTGAGCACAACCTGCATGACCAGGCATTTAAGTGCAAAGCACGAGCTACAGTGGAGTAGACACCTCAAAAACCAAGAAAGGTCTCTGGCTCCTCCTGCTTCCTCTTCTGCTGCAGTCTCAGCCTCTTCATCCACTTTTGGAGTGACAGTGCCACTTGCCACTCAGCAAACAGAGGATCTGACAGCAACACCAACATCTGGGTCACCAAGCATCTCCACAATGTCCCCCGGAAGCGTTCAGCTCTCCATCTCCCAAACGCTGGAGAGGAAGAGGAAGTACCCCCCTACCCACCCGCGATCCCTAGCCCTGAATGCCAGCATTTCTAAATTACTGGCCTTTAAAATGCTGTCATTCCGTCTGGTGGAGACGGATAGTTTTAAAGGCCTTATGGCGGTGGCTGTCCTACAGTACGTCGTGCCCAGCCGCCACTACTTTTCAAGGCGAGCCATCCTTTCCCTGCACATTCAAATAGGGGACAAAATCAGGTGTGCACTGCGCAACGCCATCTGTGGCAAAGTGCACCTGACTATGGATACGTGGACCAGTAAGCACGGTCAGGGCCGTTATATCTCCATAACAGCACACTGGGTAAATGCAGTGGCGGCTGGGCCTGAGGCGTATAGCTGTTTGGCGCATGTCCTTCTACCACCGAATATTGCAGGGCGCTTCAGTTTGCCTCCTGTTGCTTCCTCCTCCTACTCTGCTTCCTCATCCTCTACCATCTCCTCATACGGTCAGCGTAACACCTTCACCACCAACTTCAGCACAGCCAGGGGTAAACGACAGCAGGCAGTTTTAAAACGTATCTGTTTGGGGGACAAACCCCACACCGCGCAGGAGCTGTGGACGGGCCTTGAACAACAGACCGATGAGTGGTTTGTGCCAGTCAGCCTCAAGCCCGGCCTGGTGGTGTGCGATAATGGGCGAAATCTCGTAGCAGCTTTGGGACTAGCCGGTTTGACGCACATCCCTTGCCTGGCGCATGTGCTGAATTTGGTGGTGCAGAGATTCCTTAAAAATTAACCCGATAAGTCAGAGCTGCTGCATAAAGTATGGGCTGTCTGTGCGCGCTTTCGGCATTCTCGCCCTGCTGCTGCTCGCCTGTCTACGCTGCAGCGTAACTTCGGCCTTCCCGCTCACCACCTCATATGCGACGTGCCCACAAGGTGGAACTCCACCTTGTACATGCTGGCCAGACTGTGAAAGCAGAAGCAGGCGATAGTGGAGTTTCAGCTGCAGCACGCACGGGTGAGTCGCTCGGCGGAACAGCACCACTTCACCACCAATGACTGGGCCTCTATGCGAGACCTGTGTTCCTTGTTGCGCTGTTTTGAGTATTCCACCAACTTGGCCAGTGCCGACAACGCCGTTCTCAGCGTTACTATCCCACTTCTATGCCTCCTTGAAAAAACGTTCCTGGCGATGATGGAAGAGGATGTGGCACAGGAGGAGGAGGAAGAGGGATCATTTCGTAGGGTTTCCGGCCAGTCATTCCCAAGTGGCTCCGAGGGTGGGTTCCTGCACCCACAAACCCAAGGTACACAATTGTCCAGCCAGGGCACAGTTCTGCAGGATAACGAGGTGGAGGATGAGGAGGAGGAGATGGAGGAGGAGGAACCATGTTCATTGCAGGGTGGCACCCAGACCAGCTCATGGCCATCACTGGTGCATGGCTGGGGGGATACAGAGGACACAAACGATACACCTCCCACAGAGGACAGCTTTTCGTTGCCTCTGGGCAGCCTGGCACACATGAGCGATTATATGCTGCATTTTCTCCGCAACGACAGCCGAGTTGCCCACATTCTAACTTGTGCTGATTACTGGGTGGCCACGCTGCTGGATCCCCGTTACAAGGACAACGTACCTTCCTTAATTCCCTCACTGGAGCGTGATCGTAAGATGCGCGATTACAAGCGCACGCTGGTAGATGCGCTGCTGGTGGCATTCCCACCTGACAGCGGGGGCACAGTGGAAGCACAAGGCGAAGGCAGAGGACGAGGAAGAAGTCGCCAATGCAGCTGGGGCACCGCCAGCACCTCAGAAGGCAGGGTTACCATGGCCGAAATGTGGAAAAGCTTTGTCAGCACGCCACAACAACCAGCACCACCAGCTGATATCGAATGTCTTAGCAGGAGGCAGCATTTCACCAACATGGTGGAGCAGTATGTGTGCAAACGCCTACACGTACTGAATGACATGTCTGCCCCCTTCAACTTCTGGGTCTCCAAATTGGTCACATGGCCTGAGCTTGCCCTTTATGCCTTGGAGGTGCTGGCCTGCCCTGCAGCCAGTGTATTATGTGTGTTTAGCACGGCAGGGGGCGTCATCACAGACAAGCACAGCCGCCTGTCCACAGCCAATGTGGACAAGCTCACGTTCATTAAAATTAACCAAGCATGGATCCCTCAGGACTTGTCCGTACCTTGTCCAGAATAGACATGTATACCGGAAATAAAAAGCCATTGTTATACTGCAGCCCAATTGATCATGTTTGTATTTTTAATATTTCACACTTTTTTGGAGTGTACCCTAATTTTAAATTTTTTTATTAAAACCAAAAACCTGTGTTGGCTACCTCGTCCTCCTCCACCGCCGCTTCCACCTACACCGTAGCGCCTCCTCAAACCGCCTCCTCAAACTCCTACTCCATATGGAACTCCACCTCATAAATCAAATTTTTTTTTATTTGTACTTCTTTTATTTTATATCGTTTCACTACTTTGTCACTTACATTTTCCGGTGAAATTCACAATTTTTTGGGTGTATAGTACCACTGCTATACCTAGTAGGCCAGTAAAAAAATAATAATAATTGTCATTTACATTTTAGGGAGAAATTCACCAATTTTTGGGTGTATATTACCACTGCTTTACCTAGTAGGCAGGTTAAGAAAAAATAAAAATTGTCATTAACATTTTCGGGTTAAATTCACCAATTTTTGGATGTATAGTACCACTGCTATACCTAGTAGGCCGGTTCAAAAAAAAAAACAAAATTGTCATTTACATTTTCGGGTGAAATTCACCAATTTTTGGGTGTATAGTACCACTGCTATACCTAGTAGGCCTGTTAAAAAAAAATTATGGTCATTTACATTTTCTGTTGAAATTAACAAATTTTTGGGTGTATTTCACCCAAAAATGTAAATGACAATTTTTTTTTTGTTTAACCTGTCTACTAGGTATAGCAGTGGTACTACTGCTATACCTAGTAGACAGGTTAAACAAAAAAAAAATTGTCATTTACATTTTTGGGTGAAATTAACCAATTTTTGTGTGTATAGTACCACTGCTATACCTAGTAGGCCGGTTCAAAAAAAATAAAAATTCATTTACATTTTAGGGTGAAATTCACCAATTGTACTGGCCAACAGTTACATTTTTATCCTGAGATCGCCTAATGTACCTCCAGCCACAGAATCCAAATATTTTTGCTCTCAGGTGAATGCCTATTGCCTAATTTTTGGGGCCTGTACTGGCCGACAGCTACATTTTTATCCTGTGACGCCTAATGCACCTCCAGCCACAGAATCCAAAGTTTTTTGCTGTCAGGTGAATTCCTATTGCCTAATTTTTGGGGCCTGTACTGGCCGACAGCTACATTTTTATCCTGTGACGCCTAATGTACCTCCAGCCACAGAATCCAAAGTTCTTTGCTGTCAGGAGAATGCCTATTGCCTAATTTTTGGGACCTATACTGGCCGACAGTTACATATTTATCCTGTGACTGCTTAATGTACCTTCAGCCACAGAATCCAATTTTTTTTGCTGTCAGGTGAATGCCTATTGCCTAGTTATGGGGCCTGTACTGGCCGACAGTTAAATTTTATATCTCTAGCAACATAATCACACGCCTGTCTCACTCCTCTGCCTCTCATTATGGTGGCGTATGAACCGCATTCACCATAAGGACCTTCTAACGTCACAGGGTCATGTGACTGTGCCCCCCACCCAGTACTGTGCCCCTCACCCCGTACTGTGCCCCCTTATACCCTGCATTGTGTCCTCTTAACCACACCCTGTGCAGTGCCCATAGTCATTCCCTGTACTATGCCCTCTTATACGCTTTTATCTGGTCACGGTATGGCGGTGTTATCCGGTCACTGTACAGAGGTGTTATCCGGTCAATGTATGGCGGTGGTATCCAATAACTGGATGTCCATAACTGTATCCCTTTCCCTGCCCACGCCATCCTTTTTTAGACCTGGCATGAGTGGGAAAAATATGCAGATTGCGGTGCTAAGGACCTTTGCGCCACAATCTGTGTCAGAAATACGCCTAACATAGACATATTTCTATATAATAAATGACCACCTAATTGCATTATTATTCAGGGTTGGGCTAACATTTTTATATTATATAGATTGTAGTGTATTATACTGTGCCCTGTATTTCCCAGTAGAAAGTGATCCTTGGGAAACACAGTCCTCATCCCTGACCACAAGGACCAGGTAGCGCTTTGTCAGTTCATGGCGCGTCCACTCTCCGCCACGCTGCTCCGCTGTGTACTGGTGCTTATTCTGAAACTAGGGCTGGGTTCACATCCTATTTTTGCCATCCATTTAAGGCATACCAAAAATGTATGCGTTAACAGATGCCTCAGACTGATGCTGTACAGTGGCGTCCGTTCACCATACAGTTGCGTGGTAGAAAATAAACTTACGTTAACGTATGCATTTTTTTAATGGACTCTGCAGGATTCAAAAACGTGGAGTGCTGTAAATTTGAAATTTGTATACATCAAACTGATAAGAAAAAAAAAATTCTAGGCTCGAGCAGGGCACATTTTTGAGAGTTCCCCTTTAAGACGCATAAAAATGTTCCTAATTAAAAAACATATTTTTTGTGGGAATTTTTGACAATGATCCCCTTCTGGTATATCACTGTCCATGTTGTGGGACTATTTGTGTACTTCTAGTAAGTGTTTGCTGGCTGCAAATATGACCTGAAGGTTTTTAAGGTTAGTCTGCCATTAAAGTGAATGGGGCCCATCTTTAATGGAAGATGGTGAAGGAGTACGTAGCAGACCGTGTCAGCGTCCTCAGTGATCCCTCTGTGCCTTACATCTATTGGGTGTCCAAGCTAGATACGTGGCACGAACTGGCGCTCTACGCCTTGGAAGTGCTGGCCTGCCACGCCGCCAGCGTTTTGTCAGAGTATAGGCCTCTTTCACACGGGCGTCATGTTTTTGGGCCGGATGCGTTCAGTGAAACTCGCACTATTTTGCAAGCAAGTTCAGTCAGTTTTGTCTGCGATTGCCTTCAGTTGTTCAGTTTTTTCCACGCGGGTGCAATGTGTTTTGATGCGTTTTCCACGCGCGTGATAAAAAACTGAAGGTTTACAAACAACATCTCTTAGCAACCATCAGTGAAAAACGCATCGCACCCGCACTTGCTTGCGGATGCAATGCGTTTTTCACTGAAGCCCTATTCACTTCTATGGGGCCAGGGCTGCGTGAAAAACGCAGAATATAGAACATGCTGCGATTTTTACGCAACGCAGAACTGATGCGTGAAAAACAACGCTCATGTACACAGACCCATTGAAATGAATGGGTCAGGAATCAGTGCGGGTGCTATGCGTTCACGTCACGCATTGCACCTGCGCGGGAAAACTCGCTCGTGTGAAAGGGGCCTATGTATTTAGTTCTGCTGAGGACATAATAACTAATAAGCGCATCCACCTGTCAACTGAAAATGCTAACCGGTTGACTCTTATAAAAATTAACAAGGCCTGGATTGCCCCTGACTTCTCTACTCCACCAGAGGAAAGCAGCTGAACATAACGGCACTCTAAGGCCCCTTTCACACGGGCGTTGCGGGAAAATGTGCGGGTGCGTTGCGAGAACACCCGCGATCTTTCCGCGCGAGTGCAAAAAATTGTAATGCGTTTTGCACTCGCGTGAGAAAAATCACGCATGTTTGGTACCCAAACCCGAACCTCTTCACAGAAGTTCGGGCTTGGTATCGGTGTTCTGTAGATTGTATTATTTTCCCTTATAACATGGGTATAAGGGAAAATAATAGCATTCTGAATACAGAATGCATAGTAGGTGATCAATTGAGGGTTAAAAAAAATGTAAAAAAAATAACTCACTTTCTCCTCTTGTTCGCGTAGCTCCCGGTCTCTTCTTTACTTCTCAAAAGATGAACTATCGGCTAGGACCTGTAGTGACGTCAGGTCACATGCTCCAATCACATGGTCCATCACCACGATGATGTACCATGTGATTGGAGCATGTGATCTGACGTCACCACAGGTCCTAGCCGATAGTTCATCTTTTGAGAAGTAAAGAAGAGACCGGGAGCTACGCGAACAAGAGGAGAAGGTGAGTTAATTTTTATTTTATTTTTTTAACCCTCAATTGATCACCTACTATGCATTCTGTATTCAGAATGCTATTATTTTCCCTTATAACCATGTTATAAGGGAAAATAATACAGTTTATAGACTGTCACCTAGCAACCATGCGTGAAAATCGCACCGCATCCGCACTTGCTTGCGGATGCTTGCGATTTTCACGCAACCCCATTCACTTCTATGGGGCCTTCACTTCTAACGCAGAATATAGAGCATGCTGCGATTTTCACGCAACGCATAAGTGATGCGTGAAAATCACCGCTCATCTGAACAGCCCCATAGAAATGAATGGGTCAGTATTCAGTGCGGGTGCAATGCGTTCACCTCACGCATCGCATCCGCGCGGAATACTCGCCCGTGTGAAAGGGGCCTAAATGTGGCTTTTATGGTGTATTGAATACACTGTATTCCCATGCACCCCTTCCACCACTAAAAAGAGTATATGGTTCAATCTCCCTCTTTTCATCCTCCCCCTCCATCATATCAACATGCTGATTAGGCTAACCTCGCTCCCAATGTTTTAGAGGGTCAGCTCAGCAGCGGACTCTCACCCATAATGTTTTAGAGGGTCTTTAGCAGGCCCTCACCCATAATGTTTTTGAGGGTCACCAGCAGGCCCTCACCCATAATGTTTTTGAGGGTCACCAGCAGGCCCCCAACCATAATGTTTTTGAGGGTCAGCTTAGCAGCGGACCCTCACACCTAAATTTTTAGATTGTCAGCTCGGCAGCAGGCCCTCACCCATAATGTTTTAGATGGTCAGCTCGGCAGCATGCCCTCGTCCACCAAATTTTTTAGATGGTCAGTTCGGCAGCAGGCCCTCACCCACAAAAACTTTTAGATGGTCAGCTCGGCAGCAGGCCCTCGTCCCTAATGTTTTAGATAGTCAGCTCAGCAGCAGACCCTCACCCCTGTTTTAGATGGTCAGATCAGCAGTAGGCCCTCGCTCAGGGGCGTTGCTAGGGTCTCAAAAGATCCGTGGCCCAAGCCCCAATGCATATGGCCCAAATCGACCAATCGCTGACCCCCCCCTCCCAACTCCCGCAGACACTAGCACTGAAGACTTCAACTTCTCTCAGTCGCCTCGTCTTTGCAGAGTGTGACACACTGACATCTTAGGTTCCTCAGTTTTCTGTACCCCCAAATACTATCCTGAAGAAAAATGAGTGCCATACAGATAATCTTCCCCATAGTAATAGTGCTCCTCATAGTCCCGCCAAAAGTAATTCCCTTCTAGAATGCCCTCATTAGTAATACTGCCCCCTACAGTGCCCCCAACAGTGATAGTGCTCCCCAAGAGTGCCCCCATTCATAGAAGAGCCCTCCAGTATTAATAATGCCCTTACAGAGCCCCCAGTAGAAATAAGGCCCCCCTATTGTTCCCCCAGTGGTAATAAAGCTCAGTAAGGCACCCCATAGTGCTCTTAGTAGAAATAATGCGGATCCCTACTATAGAGCCCCCAGTAGTAATAAGAACGCCTAATGTCCCCTGGATTTAAAATGCCCCCACAGTACCCCCCAGTATTTATATCCCCCCCAACTATTATAATGCTCACCCTGAAGTACCCCAGTTTTTATTCCACCCTCTACTGTTATAATTCTCACCCTTAAGCACCCCAGTATTTATAATGCCCCTTGCAGTGCCCCCTGTAGTTATATTCCTCCGTTTAGTGTCCTCAGAAATTATAATTCCTCAGCACCTCCACCATATAGTCTCATGTAAATAACATTATTTTCCTCCCTCTGCCATAGAGTCTCATGTATATACCATCACACCATTTCTCCAGCCCCCTCCAATATACAGTCCCATGTAAATAACATCCCTATCTATCTACAGCCCCCTCCAAAATACAGTCCCATGTAAATAACATCACACCATCTCTCCTGTCCCCTGCAATATACAGTCCCACGTAAATAATATCACCTCCTCCCCGGCCGCCTTCAACATACAGTCCCATGTAAATAACATCACCCCCTCCCCAACCGGCCACCGTCAACATAAAGTCCCATCACCCTTTTAATATTCTGTCCCATGTAAATAATATCACTCCGACAGACACCTTCAATATACAGTCCCATGTAAATAAAATCACCCCCTCCCCAGCCACCTCTAACATGCAGTCCCATGTAAATAACATTACCCCTCAACATTCAGTCCCATGTAAATAATTTCACTCCCTCCCACAGCTGCCTTCAACTTATAGTCCCATGTTAATAATATCACCGTGCCCTAGCCACCTCCAACATGCATTCTCATGTAAATAATAACACCCCCTCAACTTTTTAGTCCCATGTAAATAACATCACTCCACCCCACTTTCCCATGTAAATAACTTCGCTCCCTTCAGCCCTAACATACAGTCCCAGTTAAATAACTACAACTCCCAACATTGCTCTGCCTCTCACACTGAGTAATCTACCCCTTCACTTACCTCTCCTCATGTACAGACCTCACCACAGCTTCTTCCCAGGACTTCTCTTCACTGCTGAGCCATCCTCTCCTGCACTGGTCACATGATGGTGACATCATCACAGGTCCTTTTCAGCTACTGCACTTAAAACTGATCACATGGACTGGGATGTAACCACAGGTCCTTCAGCTCTTGAAGGGCATTAGATTCAATTGTATTGTCGTCCTGAGGATGGCAATACAGTTGTATCTAACTGGCAGGCAGGACATTCGGGGCCTAGGACAAAACATCAGGGGCCCAGGCCCCGAATGTTTTAACCTAGCAATGCCCCTGCCCTCGCCCCTAAGGGTTTAGAGGGTCATCAGCAGGCCATCAATCATAATTTTTCAAGGGTGTGTATGATGCCCTTCATTAAGTGTAATAAAGGGTGTATTGGAGTGCCGGTTCCTTGTAATTTTTGGCAGCCCTTTCACTTTGTGCATAGGCTTTATGAGAGTAGGAGTCCCACTACCTGAACAATTGTACCACAATGTGAATGAGGCCCTCCTTTATGTGATATACAGGTTGTATCGGAGTGCCTCTTCCTTGTAATGTTTGGCAGCACTTGCACTTTATATACAAGTAAATATACAGGAAAGAATGTTTCCTAACAATGTTTCCTCTAAAATCGATTTTATCTTTGTTCGTATTATTGTCAGTCTGTGAAAGTGGCGTACTACTCGGACAACATCGTTCCCAGCAGCGACCTGGGAGTCCAAGATGCATCCAGACATCCTCCCCATGCTGTTCCCGAACCATTTCAGTGGTGTTTCCATAAATTTCTGATCTTTTCCTATGAACCAGACACCCTCCCCTCTTCAGAGCAGGGGGTGCCTTGTTTAATGCTCAGGTTCTCCCATTGACTTCCATTGTGCTCGGAAGAGCACCCGAGCATCTCGAGGTGTTCGACCCGAGCATCCCAACACCCGAGCACTTTGATGCTCGACCAGCACTAACAACGTATTAAAACACTTTATTTCCTTCAAATTACTTTTATTTTACATGATTTCTTTGTACTAAATCAGTGAAAGCTACAATTGGGGAGAAGGTCTCTGCATAACACCTCATTTACATTTCAAAGCACAAAAATAAAGATAATAGCAAAAAAAAAACAAGAAAAAAAAAAACAGCTCAAGCAACAGAAAACGAAGGAATCGTTAATTGTTGGCCGTGTGGTGTGCAATTAGTCACATAAGAGTCTAAATCATTACACAAAGCTGAACGTCAAAGCTAAATTTGCATAGTATTAACGTAGATTACATGAATGTTAGATAAAAATGACCACTAGTAGCAAGTCATTAGCGGCTGTGTTGATATCCGCAGCACAAACACAAATGCAGCATATTTTCTATGCAAATGACTGCAGATTGAGAAACCCATCAATAGGTGCTACAGTCTGCAAATAGTTTCAGTGTCGGCTTGGCAACTGTGACTCACGCTGTTGGACAAGTGAAAAGAAACCCACAGTCAGCAGCTATTCAGCAGCAAATCATTAATTAATTACATTTTAATGAACCTTAAGCGGCTACTGTGGGAGCCTTCAGAAGTTTATCAAAAATGAAGAATTGCCTTGTGTAAATCTTAAGCTGACTAAAAATGCATGGTGCCTCGGGGTAATAGTACCGCACAATTTATACAGATAATGAAAATTCTTACTGATAAAGCGCTGGTAGGACAAACAAATGTGAACATACTAGGTACGATGCAGTGAAGGCTTAAGAAGGTCGAGTGGATATCAAGGAGGGAGAGAAATTGGTTGGGGTCCCTGGTAAATAATGATCATTGGACTCTTACCAACCAGCATAGGTTTAATGGAGTATGGGACCAACACCTTCAGCTGCCAAGCGCACATGCAGCAGGTCAGCCAGTTTCATAGGTACAGATCTGCTGAGGGAAGCCCTTTAATACATTTTGTGACTTGCTGCATTGTGGAGTGAAACAAGACATGGTGACTAACAGCGGCATACATAGAAATCACTGGGACCAATCGCAAGAATTTAAATTGGGCCCACATGCCCCATTTAAAGCACATCCCAATAACCATTCTGGGCCTCTGCCTTTCCTTCATGAACTATGCTTGCTATATGTTATATTGTGTGTCATCAGGGCCGGACTGGGATTACAAAACAGCACTGGCACACAAAAAAGTTATAATAGATGCAGTGTGTACAGGTATATAGTATATACAGCAGTGTATTGGCATGTGAGGTATGAGGTATAAATTACAGCTCGTACCTCACATATCGGTACACTGTTCTAAATATTATATATCTTTACATTTTGCATCTATAATACTGTGTAATATATGCAGTGTGTGTATGAGAGAGAGAGGGAGAGAGAGCAGTGTACTGATGTGAGACATACAAGATATAATAGTGTCACGGTACCTTCTGTGACAGAGGTCAGAAGATCGGAGAGACTGACTGCACGTGAGGTTAACTGACAGTCTCTTGATTCTCAGTGTTGTGGTTTGTTAATGACCACACCTCTTGTCAGGTGCAGCCCGTGGTCATTACTGCATTCCTTACTTAGTTTGGTCTCACACTTCATACCATGAGGTTGATATTCCCTCTCCCTAGCCTTGAGGCCTAGTTCTGTGTCCCTCCCCTCCCCTGTATTCGTGACTAGTGATGAGCAGCAGGGGCAATATTCGAATTCGCAATATTTTGCGAATATTTTGTAGAATATTCGTCATATATTCACGAATTCAAGAATTTGAGATTATATTCTTGATTGCGAAAATCGGCGATGTATTATTCGCGTAATAGGCGTGAAATACTGGCGTGGGACACATGCTACATTTTTCAAGCTGGTATAAGTTTCCTGAGACTGGAGAAAATGGTTGACATGGCAGAACATTAAAATAGCTTTATATTCTCGAAGTGCCGATATTCGCGATAAAAATGTGCTTTTCGAATATTCGTGCTCAACACTATTTGTGACATTATCAACCTCCTAAAACCGTCATTTTGTTTGGATCAGTGCAGCTATGGATCCTATGTCTGCACTAGTCGGACAGCTACAGGATCTGTCTTTGGAGGCAGCTGACCTCCGCGCTACCGTCTTGCAGATCCAGAGGCCACAGGTGGCTGGTTCCGGTGGTGGGTACCAGGCCTGCCCTGAACCTAAGGTTGCCCTCCCGGATAGATTTTCCAGAGGTAGCGACAATTTCATTTGGTTCAGGGAGTCGTGAAAATTATATTTTAAGTTGCGTTCGTACTCTTCTGGGGATGTGATTCAACGTGTGGGTATGATCATCTCATTGCTTAAAGGTGACGCCCAGTCTTGGGCTTTTTCTCTGTCGACCAGATCACAGTCCCTCCAGTCGGTAGATTAATTTTTTAGAGCCTTGGGTCTTATTTACCATGACCCAGATCGGATCGGTGGCTCCGTTGAGACCTATTGGTCTGAATTTAGGAGATGGTCTACGGATACGGAGTGGAATGATCCTGCTCTCCGTAGCCAATTCTGTCAGGGGCTATCTGAGAGGCTGAAGGACGCCTTGGCCTTTCATGAAAATCCTGAGTCATTGGAAGCAGCTATGTCCCTTGCTATATGTCTTGATGGACGTCTGAGAGAGAGATCTAGGGTTCATCACCCTGAGGACGTACTGTCGAATAATGTGGCAGCTTCCTTTTACACGTATGGTGGAGAGACACCTGTGGTTACGCCTTGTGACGAGCCTAGGCAGTTAGGAGGAGCTACTCCTGGAACTGGTGGCAAGAGCTTTGGTCATATAAAGAGAGTCTGTTTTTGTTGTGGAAAGAAGGGACATTTTGTTAATATATGTCCGTACGTTTAGCGTCAAGGTGAAAACAAAAAAAAAAAAACGTTTAAATCCCAACTTACTATTGGTGGTGTGGGTGGGGAGCCAGAAAACTTACTTTTTTCATTTACTGGTAGTACCCGTCAGTGGATAACAATTTTTCTGTAGGCCAGTGGAGTACAGGCTCCAAAAAATATGCGTTAACCTGACAGAAAAGAACAAGTGATTATGTGGTTGTAGGTATATTAGGCGGTCAGTGGATAATAATTTTACTGTAGGCCAGAACAAGCCCCAAAGATTAGGCATTCACCTGAGAGAAAAGAACTAGTGATTATGTGTCTGGAGGTACATTAGGCGGTCACTGGATAAAAATTTTACTGTAGGACACTGGAGTAGAGGCCCCAAAAATTAGGCATTCACCTGACAGAAAAGGCCTTTTATGCTGCTGTATATACATAAGACAAGGACAATTCTTTGTTCTGTGTGGTGGCGGATATGTGTGGGCCGGCATGAGGAAATTCAATTACACGTGGTCGTCACAGGTGTTAAATTCCTCCGAGATCCATGCCTCATTCATTTTTAGAAATGTTAGGTAGTCTACACTGCCGTAACCTAGGTGAGTGCGCTTATCGGTCACGATCCCCCCCTGCTGTGTTGAACGTCCTTTTGGACAGGACACTCGACAAGGAGCAATCCAAGTGTTCCATGGCAAATTGTGCCAGCTCTGGCCACAGGTCAAGCCTGCACACCCAGTAGTCCAGGGGTTCCTCGCTTCTCAGAGCGTCCACATCGGCCGTTAACCCGATGTAGTCGGACACCTGTAGGTCTAAGCGTTCCCTGAGGCTGGATCCGGAGGGCGGCTCTCGATGGGTTGGCTGCAAGAATGATCTCATATCTGAAATGACCAACACATCTTCAAACCGCCCTCTTCTTGCAGGTGCGATAGGATTGGTACCCGCACCTGTTTCGCTGTGGGTGGAAATTCCTCTGCCAGCGCCTCCAACAGCAGAATGCAACATATTTTGCAGCAAGGCCTGGAAATGCTGCATTTTGACAGCCCTCTGTGATGCTGATAACATGTTTTGTGTTTGTACTGGGGGTCTATGTTGCCCCCCAGTATTGGTCCTTGCCCTTTATGCTTTTGATACGGGGTCCCTCTTCAAACACTGGAGCATAAAGGCCCCCATTTGCACTAAATTGGAAGCAGTGGAGCACAATGACTCCTGCTCATTGCCCAGGAGAATGTCGTCCTTGGTCTCCTACCCCCAGCCACGGACAACACCAGGGATTCCCGAAAAGTCCTCCTCAAAGCCTGCTCTTCTTGCTCCAATGACACAAAGAAATGCACGCTCCAGAAAGAAGGCGTAAGATATAATGTCACTGATAGTGCTATGGCTGAGACTGACCAGTTTGGTGATCTCATCAAATGGCCGCAGAAGTCTGCATGCATCGCGCATGAGCAGCCACTGGCACGGTGAAAAAATAATAATCTCCCCAGAATCTGCCCTGCTGCAGAGTTCATACAGGTAGTCGTTAATGGCACGTTGCTGCTGATGCAGCCTATCAAGGATATACAGTACAAGGTGGAGTTCCAGCGCATCGGGCTGTCACAAATCAGACGTTTGACGGGCAGGTGGTGTCGCCGCTGAACGTCAGCAAGGCGAGCCATGGTCGTGTAGGATCTTCTTAAAGCGAACCTTTCACCTGTATTTCACTTAATAAACTATTACCAGTACCTTATAGATTATCCTCATTCTGTTTCAATGCATTCTTGTGCCGCTTTCCTGGGATGTATATTCATGAAAAAAACGACTTATAAAGTCCTCGTCTCCAGCTCCTGAAGTCACACTAGAAGTCAAGGGGGTAGCCCTTCCCTCACTCCAGGCTGTAACTCCCCTGCCCTAACCCCTCCTCTAAGCAGTGTAACTGACACCCGGCTCAGTCGCCGGGACCGTGCTTGTACAGGTGGCGCATGCGCCGTCGGACTCAAGCGCGATCCTGTAACTGAATCGCGCGTGAGGAAGAGAAGACAGGCAGGCAGGCATCGGGGACGGCGCATGCGCGATTCAGTTACAGGATCGCGCTTGAGTCCGACGGAGCATGCGCCGCCTGTACAAGCTCTGTCCCGGCGACTGAGCCGGGTGTCAGTTACACTGCTTAGAGGAGGGGTTAGGGCAGGGGAGTTACAGCCTGGAGTGAGGGAAGGGCTACCCCCTTGACTTCTAGCATGACTTCAGGAGCTGGAGACGAGGACTTTATAAGTCGTTTTTTTCATGAATATACATCCCAGGAAAGCGGCACAAGAATGCATTGAAACAGAATGAGGATAATCTATAAGGTACTGGTAATAGTTTATTAAGTGAAATACAGGTGAAAGGTTCGCTTTAAATGGCCAGAGAATTTCCTGGCCTGCCAAAGAGATGTCCAGGACCCTGGGGTATTTGGCAGCAAATCGCTGCACAACTAAGTTCAAGACGTGTGCCATGCACGGCATGTGTGTCATTTTGCCCTGTTTTAGCGTGCTTAGCAGATTGGCACCATTGTCACACGCCACATTACCAACTGTCAAATTGAGACAGGTGTGGCTCTTGGCTTCCAGGTACAACAGCTGCAGCACAGCATGGCAACGTCTCACCTGGCACGTCAAATAGGTTCTGGGGAGCTTGGGGCGTGCAGCGGAAGAGGCGGTAGCAGTGGAAAAGATGGAGTCAGCCGAAGAGACAGAGGATGGAGAAGGAGGAGGAGAAGAAGAGGCAGGCCTTACCGTAGCGGTAACACCAAATCCACACGAGTGCCAAGGATTACATGCTTGACGGCCGTCAGAAGATTCACCCAGTGGGCAGTAAAAGTTATGTACCTTCCCTGCCCGTGTTTGCTAGACCACGTGTCTGTGGTCAGATATATCTTGGCACTGACACTGTGTGCCAGAGACATATTAACTTGCCGCTGAACGTGGCCATATAGCTCTGGAATGCCCTTCAGGGAGAAATATTTTCTTTGGGGACCTTCCATTGCGGTATGCCAATGGCCACAAATTTTCTATAGGCCTCAGAGTCCACCAGGTTATATGGCAGTGGTTGGCGGGCTAGCACTTCCGACAAGCCAGTGGTCAGCCGTTGGGCAAGAGGGTTACCTGGTGTCATCAACTTTTTGCTCTCAAACATCTGGGCCACAGAAGCCTGCCTTCTTCCAGATGAACGCGACAACGGCATGGTGGAAGGTGGAGTGGAGGACAAATAGAAGGAGAGAGGAGAAGGAGAAGAGGCAGGACGTGGAGTCCCGGGAGTGTGGGCTCGGTGATGGGAGGCCAGGTGCCTTCTTAAGACGGTTGTCCCTAGGTGAGTGTTGGGCTTTCCGCGACTTTGCTTTGACAGCACAGGCTGCAGATGGCAACACTATTGTCAGCAGCGGACACGTTAAAAAGAAAAAACACACTTCGGAGCCATGTGCCGGCGTCCTGGGAGCACAAGATGTGACCTTGCATGGTGGATGGCTCGCTCCAGATACATTAGCAGTGCTTTTTGCCTCCAGTGCACTACGAGTTCTGCCTGCTTCTCCTCCTTCTCCTCCCTATCTGCTCTGTCTCTCCCTCTGAACTCCCCTCCTCTTCCTCTCTTGTGGGCACTCACGTGAATAGTTCCCGGCGAACATTGCTTGTTCGCGTTCGCCGCGGCGGGCGAAGATATGTGAGGTTCGGTCCGCCCCCTATTCGTCATCATTGTGTAAACTTTGACCCTGTACCTCACAGTCAGCAGACACATTCCAGCCAATCAGCATCATACCCTCCCTCCCAGACCCTCCCACCTCCTGGACAGCATCCATTTTAGATTCATTCGGAAGCTGCAGTGTCACAAATTTGACTAAGTTATA
Organism: Bufo bufo; assembly: GCF_905171765.1. NCBI lineage: Eukaryota > Metazoa > Chordata > Amphibia > Anura > Bufonidae > Bufo > Bufo bufo. The sequence continues at coordinate 195,376,473 of NC_053395.1, read as the reverse complement.
ATCGCAATGCGATTAATACAGGTTATATTAACCTCTTAAGGACATAGGGCGTACAGGTACGCCCTTGTGCCCTGGTACTTAAGGACACAGGGCGTACATGTACGCCCTGTGTATTTTCGATCACCGCCGCGCGGCGGGCGGTGATCGGAACCCCGTGCCTGCTCAAATCAATGAGCAGGCACTTGGGGCAAATGCGCCGGGGGGTCCGGTGACCCCCCCATGTATGCGATCGCAGAAAACCGCAGGTCAATTCAGACCTGCGGTTTTCTGCGTTTCCGGGTTGTTCGGGTCTCTGAAGACCCGATAACCCGGAACAGGATGGTGATGGTGGTGTGATTTCACCCCACCAATCACCATCCAGCGATCCTGAGTGGTGATGGTGACATCACCACTCAGGATCGCTTCCTGATTGGTCTGTGGGCGGTCCGGCGGCAAATTCAAAAGAGGCAGGCGCTCCTCTCTTCCTCCTTTTGTGTTCCGGAGCCGGAGGAGAGAGGAGCTGCCTGCACGTGTGTCTGCCAGCACCCCCAGGACCCGATCTGTGCCCCCAGGACCCGATCTGTGCCCCAGCACCCCCCATCAGGTACATAGGGACAGCATAGGGAAAGTTTGGTTTAGGCAGGGGAAAAAAAGGGAAAGTTAGTTTTTGAACTTTTCTAACTTTTATTGCATCACCCTAAGTTAGGGTGTCTGGGGTCTGTGACGCTAGACCCCCCAGGGGTGCTGCCACTTGCCCCCCCCCTGCCCCCCCCCCACCTTTTTTGGGGTGCATTTATTTTTATTTTTTTGTGTACGCTGATTGTGGCCGGCACTTAGTGTCCGGCCACTGTTAGCGTATCGCACACCCCACCGCTGATCAACTTCGGACGGTTGATCAGCGGTTTTGTTTTTTTTTCTCCACATTTTTTGCATTTTTTTTAGTTAGTTTATTTTATTTTTTTTCTGTTAGTTTTAGGGTGAGTTCGTGAACACCCGTGCCCCCACACACACGCACACAAAATAAAGAGTTACACACACGCACATATACACGCAGACACACACTCCCCTATGGCCCGCCGGACGTTCTCGGCCGAGGAGGCATACGCCCAGCTTGCCTCCGACTCCGAGAGTCTCAGTGAGGATGAGGATGACCCCACATTCCTGTTGTCATCCGCATCCTCCTCATCATCTAGCGATGATGATGAGCCCCCAAGGCGGCGGAGACGCCGCCAGGCGGAGCAAGGGGACCGCCATGTTAGGGACCCTGTGGCCCACACTAGTACGAGCAGCTCTGGGGCTCGTACTGGTTTCCCGGCCCACCAGTTAAATCCACCGGAGCCCCCTGCCGGTGAACTTGTCTGGTGTAGCCCAGAGCGATACGAGCCTGTGATTCCTGATTTTGTAGGCCAATCAGGAATCCAGATTTCCACAGTGGGCTACACTGAATATGACTTTTTTTGTCATTTTTTCAGTGACCCACTGGTAAATCTGATGGTGGAGCAGACGAATCTGTACGCCCAACAGTTCGTCGCTCAACACCCGGGCTCCTTTTTGGCCAGGCCCGGTGGCTGGACGCCGGTCAGTGCAGCCGAAATGAGGACATTTTGGGGCCTCGTGCTGCATATGGGCCTGGTCAAAAAACCCAGTGTCAGGCTGTACTGGAGTGGGGACGTCCTATACCAGGCCCCACTTTACAGTACAGCCATGACACGCTCCCAGTTTGAGGCCATCCGGAAATGTCTGCATTATTCCGATAATGCAGCATGTCCCCCCCGAGGTGATCCTGCCCATGACCGTCTGTATAAGATACGGCCGGTCATCGATCACTTTGGGGCCAAATTCATGGAGGCCTATGTACCTGGAAGGGAGGTCGCGGTTGATGAGTCTCTCATTGCGTTCAAGGGGAGACTCATTTTCCGCCAGTATGTGCCCTCCAAGAGGGCGAGGTATGGCGTAAAGCTATACAAAATTTGTGAGAGTACCTCAGGGTACACTTACAAATTTCGTGTGTACGAGGGGCGAGATTCCCGGATTCAACCCCCAGAATGTCCCCCCACTCTGGGTGTTACCGGGAAACTTGTGTGGGACCTTAAGTACCCACTGCTGGATAAGGGTTACCACCTTTACGTGGATAACTTTTATACCAGTATCCCCTTGTTCCAGTCCCTTGCCGCCAGATCCACGTCCGCTTGTGGGACCGTGCGGAAAAATCAACGCGGCCTCCCTGCCCACCCCCTCCAGGTACCTATCCCCAGGGGTGAGACCCGTGCCCTTACCACTGGAAACCTGTTGCTGGTCAGGTATAAGGACAAGAGGGATGTCCTTATGCTGTCCACAATTCATGGTAACGGCATCACCCCTGTCCCTGTGCGAGGTACCGCGGCAACGGTCCTCAAGCCCGATTGTATCGTCGCCTACAATCGGTATATGGGAGGAGTTGATCTCTCTGATCAAGTCCTCAAGCCATATAATGCCATGCGCAAAACCCTGGCATGGTACAAAAAAGTTGCGGTCTACTTGGTGCAGGTTGCCATGTACAACTCTTTTGTACTATCCCGAAGCGCTGGCAGTACAGGGACATTCCTCCAGTTCTATGAGGCAGTCCTCAAGGCCCTGATCTTTTCGGACCGGGAAAGAGCAGGCCGGAGTACCTCGGGAACTGTAGGTGCCCGGATCGTCCCTGGCCAACACTTTCCAGGTGTGGTCCCCCATACTGGAAAGAAGGGACGAACCCAAAAAAAGTGCAGAGTGTGTCGCAGGAGGGGGATACGGAAGGACACGACTACTCAGTGCGACACGTGCCCCGATCATCCGGGCCTCTGCATTGACGGTTGCTTCAGGGAGTATCACACTTTCATGGAGTACTAAATTTATATCCCAATTTAGCACTGACATCGGATAAAAAAAAATGGTTCTCAGACCTGAGACACCCAAAAAAACTAAAATAATTTATTAAAAGTAGACATATTAGGTATCGCCGCGTCGGTAATAATCTCCTCTATAAAACTACCCCATGACTAACCCCCCCAGATTAACACGGTCAAGAAAAAAAAAAAAAAAAGGTGCAAAAAAAGTTTTTTTTTGTCACCTTACATAATAAAAAGTTTAATAGCAAGCGATCAAAAAGTCATATAGCCCCCAAAATAGTGCCAATAAAACCGTCCGCTCATCCCGCAAAAATGAGCCCCCACATGAGATAATTGGATAAAAATTTTTTTTTAAAAATGACCCTTAGACTTTAGAGATACCCAAAAAATAATTTGTATCAAAAAAGATAATATAGTCTAAAACCTAAATAATTGTAAAAAAAGTAGACTTATTAGGTATTGCCGCGTCCGTAAGAATCTCCTCTATAAAAATACCTCATTACCCAACCCCCCAGATTAACATGGTCAAAAAATAAAAATTAAATAGGTGCAAAAAAAGAATTTTTTTGTCACCTTACATAACAAAAAGTTTAATAGCAAGCGAAAAAAAAGACATATAGCCCCCAAAATAGTGCCAATAAAACCGTCTTATTAGGTATTGCCGCGTCCGTAAGAATCTCCTCTATAAAAATATCCCATTACCTAACCCCCCAGATTAACACGGTTAAAATAAAAAAATAAAAAAACGGTGCCAAAACCGCTATTTTTGGCACTTTTCCATTTCAATCCGTTTTTTCCGGTAACAAAACAAGGGTTAACAACCAAACAAAACTTAATATTTATTACCCTGATACTGCAGTTTACAGAAAAACTACATTTGTGGTCGTAAACTGCTGTATCAGTAAAAGGGAGGACGCAAAAGGAAAGGACTGACATGGTTTCTGGAAGGCCGATTTTGATAGTCTTTTTTATTGACACCATGTCCCTTTTGAAGCCCCCCTGATGCACTCTAGAGTAAAAACTCCCCAAAACTGACCCCATCTAAGAAACTACACCCCTCAAGGTATTCAAAACTGATTATACAAACTTTATTCACCCTTTAGGTGTTCCTCAACAGTTAATGGCAAATGGAGATGAAATTTCAGAATTTAAATTTTTGGTAACCTTGCCTCACAAAAATGTAATATAGAGCAACCAAAAATCATATTTACCCTAAAAATAGTCCCCAAAAAAATGCCACCTTATCCCGTAGTTTCCAAAATGGGGTCACTTTTAGGGAGTTTCTACTCCAGGGGTGCATCAGAGGGGTTGAAACAGGACACGGTGTAAATAAACCGGTCCATAAAAATCAGCCCTCCAAAAACCAAACGGCGCACCTTTCACTCTACGCCCCGCTGTGTGGCCGTACATTAGTTTACGGCCACATATTGGGTGTTTCTGTAAACGGCAGAGTCAGGGCAATAAAGATACAGTCTTGTTTGGCTGTTAACCCTTGCTTTGTTAGTGGAAAAAATGGGCTAAAATGGAAAATAAGGCAAAAAAATGAAATTTTTAAATTTCATCCCCATTTGCCAATAACTCTTGTGCAACACCTAAAGGGTTAACAACGTATGTAAAATCAGTTTTGAATACCTTGAGGGGTGTAGTTTCTTAGATGGGGTCACTTTTAGGGAGTTTCTACTCTAGGGGTGCATCAGGGGGCTTCAAATGGGACATGGTGTAAATAAACCAGTCCATAAAAATCAGCCCTCCAAAAACCAAACGGCGCACCTTTCCCTCTACGCCCCGCTGTGTGGCCGTACAGTAGTTTACGGCCATATATTGGGTGTTTCTGTAAACGGCAGAGTCAGGGCAATAAAGATACAGTCTTGTTTGACTGTTAACCCTTGCTTTGTTAGTGGAAAAAATGGGTTAAAATGGAAAATTAGACAAAAAAATTAAATTCTCAAATTTCATCCCCATTTGCCAATAACTCTTGTGCAACACCTAAAGGGTTAACGACGTATGTAAAATCAGTTTTGAATACCTCGAGGGGTGTAGTTTCTTAGATGGGGTCACTTTTAGGGAGTTTCTACTCTAGGGGTGCATCAGGGGGCTTCAAATGGGACATGGTGTAAATAAACCAGTCCATAAAAATCAGCCCTCCAAAAACCAAACGGCGCACCTTTCCCTCTACGCCCCGCTGTGTGGCCGTACAGTAGTTTACGGCCACATATTGGCTGTTTCTGTAAACGGCAGAGTCAGGGCAATAAAGATACAGTCTTGTTTGGCTGTTAACCCTTGCTTTGTTAGTGGAAAAAATGGGTTAAAATGGAAAATTAGACAAAAAAATGAAATTCTCAAATTTCATCCCCATTTGCCAATAACTCTTGTGCAACACCTAAAGGGTTAACGACGTATGTAAAATCAGTTTTGAATACCTTGAGGGGTGTAGTTTCTTAGATGGGGTCACTTTTAGGTAGTTTCTACTCTAGGGGTGCATCAGGGGGCTTCAAATGGGACATGGTGTAAATAAACCAGTCCATAAAAATCAGCCCTCCAAAAACCAAACAGCGCACCTTTCACTCTACGCCCCGCTGTGTGGCCGTACAGTAGTTTACGGCCACATATTGGGTGTTTCTGTAAACGGCAGAGTCAGGGCAATAAAGATACAGTCTTGTTTGGCTGTTAACCCTTGCTTTGTTAGTGGAAAAAATGGGTTAAAATGGAAAATTAGACAAAAAAATGAAATTCACAAATTTCATCCCCATTTGCCAATAACTCTTGTGCAACACCTAAAGGGTTAACGACGTATGTAAAATCAGTTTTGAATACCTTGACAGGTGTAGTTTCTTAGATGGGGTCATTTTTGGGTGGTTTCTATTATGTAAGCCTCGCAAAGTGACTTCAGACCTGAACTGGTCCCTAAAAATTTAGTTTTTGTAAATTTCTGAAAAATTTCAAGATTTGCTTCTAAACTTCTAAGCCTTATAACATCCCCAAAAAATAAAATATCATTCCCAAAACAATTCAAACATGAAGTAGACATATGGGGAATGTAAAGTCATCACAATTTTAGGGGGTATTACTATGTATTACAGAAGTAGAGAAACTGAAACTTTGAAATTTGCTACATTTTTCCAAATTTTTGTTAAATTAGGTATTTTTTGGTGCAAAAAATAATAATTTTTTGACTTCATTTTACCAGTGTCATGAAGTACAATATGTGACGAAAAAACAATCTCAGAACGGCCTGGATAAGTCAAAGCGTTTTAAAGTTATCAGCACTTAAAGGGACTCTGGTCAGATTTGCAAAAAATGGCCTGGACCTAAGGTGTAAAAAGGCTGTGTCCTAAGGGGTTAATCGCATTGCGAATTCAACTTAGAGCTGGGTTCCTAATGGTTGGCGTTGCTATGGCTGGTGTTACCCGGTGCGGTAGAAAATGGTGTCACCCCTGCCCCCCCTCCCCAAAGCCATAATAAAGAGATGAAGAGGAAAAAAAAGAAGTCACTAAGTCAGCTCCAATCAGATATCTGCATAGACCCAGAGTCTTGGTCTATGTGCAGATATCTGATTGAAGCTGACTTCTTATTTTCTCTTTTGCACATAAACGTTTAAACTATATTCCTTAGTAAAAATGACCAGTCCACACCATATGGGTCTATATTTATGAGGGCCCCCCTGAGCAAAGATTAGTAAATGTGGCCGGGTGGCCCCAGCCCACAGTTCAACCCAACCCCTTATGTCTCCTGGCCTGGGGCCATAATAATCCACCAGTAATTTATGAATGGGGTTAGGTTATTAACTTATTATTATTGGGGTATTATTAAAATAATTTGGTCTATAAAGTCAGAGCCGCTCTACCTAACTCCTCCTCCCGGCACCAGAGACTCCTGCAGGGCAGCTGCTGTGGCGCCCCACCACTCACCAGGCTGCAGTGAGTCACACCCCCGTCCCCCTTTACCACGTGACGCCGTGACGTGCTGGGTAGCTTGCGAAGTTTAGAAGTTGAACTTGTGAGGGAGAACTCCTGGGCCGGCGGGCCGCGGGTGACACCCCATCAGACTGGTGTCACCCGGTGTGGCCCGTACCCACCGCACCCCCCTCGCAACGCCACTGGATCTAAGTTGTAATCGCAATGCGATTAATACAGGTTATATTAATCGCATTGCGATTACAACTTAGATCTGAGTTCCTAATGGTTGTATTGCTAGAATATAACGAAGATTATTTTGTGGAAGCAGGTATATCGCATTCCTCAATCAGTATTTTGTGGAAACAGTTATATAGAGCACCTGAATCAATATTTGGTGGAAGCAGTTACAGATGGCCTTGCGGTTCGCCCGGCAGTCGTTTCGCGGTGAACTTTGTTCATTCGCGGTTCGCCGAGCGGGCGAACATATGGCGATGTCTGCTGGCGCCATATTATTTTACATTGTGAAGAACTTTGACCCATGACACATCCATCAGGTGGTACAGGACCGATCTGGCCGCCATTTTATATTCAGTGTTTTGCCAGTGTAGGGAGAGGTTGCTGTGTGGAGCAGGGACAAAATGTTAGGCACACCAAACGCTAGCTAATAGGGCCACAAAAGTCTTTTTAAGGACTGGTATAGGTGTGCCATCGATAAGTGTGACTTACTGAGCAGTGTGATATACTTATAATATACTTTCTAAAATAGAAAGTACCAATAATATACTTTCTATATAGTGTATTTGGGTAGTGCAGCATTTAATTGCGGTTTTGCTTCGTTACCGCAGCTACACAGAGTGACAAACGCTATTGGAACAAATAATTTCTACTGGTGAGATATACCAGTTGCCTCCCCCAAAAAATGATAGAAGCAGGGGTGTTATATACCAATAATATACTTTCTATATAGTGCATTTGGGTAGTGCAGCATTTGTTTGTGTTTTTTTTCTGCGTTACCGCAGCTACACAGAGTGACAAATGCTATTGGAACAAATATATTCTACTGGTGTGATATACCAGTTGCCCCCCACCAAAAAAGTGATTCAATCAGGGGTGTTATATACCATTAATATACTTTCTATATAGTACATTTGGGTAGTGCAGCATTTGTTTGTGGTTTTGCTGCATTACCGCAGCTACACAGAGTGACAAACGCTATTGGAACAAATAATTTCTACTGGTGTGATATACCAGTTGCCCCTCAAAAAAACTGATTGAGGCAGGGGTGTGATATACCTTCTTTCACAAATAATGCTCTTCTATAGGGACTTTTGTCATAGGGTCATTTTAAAAATGACAAGCAGAGGAAGATGCAGGCTATCACGCAGGTTGCAGAAGGTGCATGCGATTATGTCAGAGGACGCACCAGACTTGGTTGAGTTGCTCACTCAGCTTTCCGCTTCTGCACCCTCCTCATCCTCTCTATCTGCACCCTCTTCACTCTCTGCTGTGTGCACCCCCAAAGACACCACCACCACCACCATATCCCCCTGCCATTCTTGGCATCAGATCAGGAAGCAGAGGTATCAACGGTAGCCACCCAGCAGTCTGACGACAGTACCCAGATCAGCCCAAGGAGGGTGGTCCCCGATGTTGCTGCCTATTCCGAGATCTCTAATGTCAGTGGTGGTGAAAGTGACAATGATGACATGTCGATGGACGTCACGTGGGTGCCCACAAGAGAGGAAGAGGAGGGGAGATCAGAGGGAGAGACGGAGCAGCAAATAGGGAGGAGAAGCAAGCAGAACTTACAGTTCACAGGAGGCAAAAGGCAGACTGCTAATGTATCTGGAGCGAGCCATCCACCATGCGCGGTCACATCTGGCGCTCCCAGGACGCCTGCACATGCCTCCGCAGTGTGGGCTTTTTTTTTTACGTGTCTCCTGCTGACAATAGTGTTGCCATCTGCAGCCTGTGCTGTCAACGCATAAGTCGCGGTAAGCCCAACACTCACCTAGGGACAACCGTCTTAAGAAGGCACCTGGCCTCCCATCACCGAGCCCAGTGGGAGCAACACCATCAGAACCCACAAAGCAACACTCCCGGTGCTCCATCTTCTGCATCTTCTCCTTCTCCTCTCTCCTCCCATTTATCCTCAACTCCACCTTCCACCGTGCCATCGTCGCGTTCATCTGGCAAAAGGCAGGCTTCCGTGGCCCAAATTTTCGAGCATAAAAAGATGATGACCCTGGATAACCCTCTTGCCCAATGGCTGACCGCTGGCTTGTCGGAACTGCTATCCCGCCAACTACTGCCATATAAACTTATGAACTCTGAGGCATTTCAAAAATTTGTGGCTATTGGCACACCACAATAAAAGGTCCCCGGAGGAAATATTTCTCCCAGAAAGGGCATTCCAGAGCTTTAAGGCCAACTTCAGCGGCAAGTGAATGTATTTCTGGCACACAGTGTCGGTGCCAAGATACAACTGACCACAGACACGTGGTCTAGCAAACACGTGCAGGGAAGGTACATAACTTTTACTGCCCACTGGGTGAACCATCTGACAGCCGTCAAGCATGCAACCCGTGGCACCCGTGTGGATTTGGTGTTACCGCCACGGATTGCATGCAGGCCTGCCTCTTCTTCTCCTCCTCCTACTCCATCCTCTGTCTCCTCCTCGGCTGACTCCTTCTTTTCCACTGCTATCGCCTCCTGCGCTGCGCCCCCCAAGCTCCCCAGAACCTATTCGACGTTCCATCTGAGACGTTGCCATGCTGTGCTGCGGCTGTTGTGCCTGGAAGCCAAGAGCCACAACGTTCCTGCACTCCTTTCAGATTTCCGGTCACAGGCCGATCAGTGGCTAACCCCCGCTCAATTTGATAGTTGGTAAAGTGGTGTGCAACAACGGTGCCAATCTGCTGAGCATGCTGAAACAGGGCAAAATGACACACGTGCCGTGCATGGCACATGTCCTGAACTTAGTTGCGCAGCGATTCGTTGCCAAATACCCCGGGGTCGAGGACGTCTTGCGGCAAGACAGGAAAATCTCTGCCCATTTTAGATCTTACACGGCCATGGCTCGCCTTGCTGACGTTCAGCGGCGACACCACCTGCCCGTCAGACGTCTGATTTTTTTACTTCCCAATGCACTGGAACTCCACCTTGTATATGTTTGATAGGCTGCTCCAGCAGAAACGTGCAGTTAACGACTACCTGTCCAAATTCTGCGGCTGGACAGGTTCTGGGGAGCTTGTTTGCTTTTCACTGCACCAGTGGTTGCTCATGTGCGATTCACGCAGTCTTCTGCGACCATTTGATGAGATCACTAAACTGGTCAGTCACAGCCAGGGTGCCATCAGTGACTTCGTGCCTTTAGCCTTCTTTCTAGGGCGTACATTGCGTTGTGTTATTGATCAAGCCGTCAAGGAGCAGGAGCAGGAAGATGAGGAAGTCACAATGCAGGATGAATTCCCAGGGTGGGCTACTCCATCTGAGACAAGTGAACAGGAATCTGAAGAGGAGTCAGTGGAGGATGGTGCCGGGGCAAAGGAGGAGCAAGAAGAGCATGCTTTAAACATTTCTGGAATCCCTGGTGTTGTCCGTTGCTGGGGGGAGGAGACCGAGGACAACATTATCCTGGACGATGAGCAGGAGACAGACCACTCCACCACTTCCATTTTTGTGCAAATGGGGGCCTTCATGCTCCAGTGTTTGAAGAGGGACCCTTGCATAAAAAGCATAAAGGGCAAGGAACAGTACTGGGCGGCAACGTACTTAGACCCGCGGTACAAACACAAAATGGCGGAAATGTTACCTACATTACAGAGGGCTGTCAGAATGCAGCACTTCCAGGCCTTGCTTCGAGAAATGCTACATTCTGCTTTTGCGGGTGCTGGCAGAGGAATTTCCACTCACAGAGAAACAGTTGCAGGTACCAATCCAACAGCGCATACAAGAAGAGGGCGGTTTGAAGATGTGTTGGTCACTTCGGATATGAGATCAAACCCATCGAGAGAAGCCCTCCGGATTAAGCCTCAGGGAATTCCTAGACCGACAGGAGTCTGACTACATCGGGTTAACGGCCGATGTGGATGCTCTAAAAAGCGAGGAACCCCTGGACTACTGGGTGTGCAGGTTTGACCTGTGGCCAGAGCTGGCACAATTTGCAATGGAACTCTTGGCTTGCCCCTCGTCCAGTGTCCTATCCAAAAGGATGTTCAGCGATAAGCACACTCACCTAGCTCACGACAGTGTGGACTACCTCACATTTCTAAAAATGAATGAGGCATGGATCTCGAAGGAATTCAACACATGTGACGAGTTGACCACGTTTAATTGAATTTCCTCATGACGGCCAAAAATATCCGCCATCACCCAGAAAAAATTATGGTTCCTGTCTAAGGTAATTACAGCGGCACTTTTTTGTCCGGTGAATGCCTAATGTTTTGGGCCTCGGAGGAATTCAACACCTGAGACAACCACGTGTTTCAACTACTATCATTATTTTTTTTTTTTAAGAGCGGGGGTTTCATTAGCCATTTTTTTTATCCAATTTTATATTTTTAGTTCTTTTAAACATATGTATTCGACCTGTATTTGTACTGGCCTTCAGTAAAATAGATATACATTGACCGCCTAATAGACCTCCAAACACATAATCACTTGATCTTTTCTGTACGGTAAATGCATAATTTTTGGGGCCTGTAATACACTGGCCTGCTGTAAAATTGATATCCAATGACCGTGTAATCTACTTCCAGCCACGTACTTACTTGATCTTTTCTGTACGCTAAATGCATAATTTTTGGGGCCAGTAGTCCACTGGCCTGCTATAAAATTGATATCTAATGACTATGTAATCTACCTCCAGCCACATACTTACTTGTTCTTTTCTGTCTGCTGAATGCATAATTTTTGGGGCCTGTAGCATACTGGCCTGCTGTAAAATTGATATCCAATGACCGTGTAATCTACCTCCAGCCACATACTTACTTGTTCTTTTCTGTCCGCTGAATGCATAATTTTTGGGGCCTGTAGCATACTGGCCTGCTGTAAAATTGATATCCAATGACCGTGTAATCTACCTCGAGCCACATACTTACTTGTTCTTTTCTGTACGCTGAATGCATACATTTTGGGGCCTGTAGTCCACTGGCCTGCTATAAAATTGATATCCAATGACCGTGTAATCTACCTCCAGCCACATACTTACTTGTTCTTTTCTGTCTGCTGAATGCATAATTTTTGGGGCCTGTAGTCCACTGGCCTGCTATAAAATTGATATACAATGACCATGTAATCTTCCTCCAGCCAGCCGCATACTTTCTTGTTCTTTTCTGTCCGCTGAATGCATAATTTTTGGGGCCTGTAATACACTGGCCTGCTATAAAATTGATATCCAATGACCGTGTAATCTACCTCCAGCAACATACTTACTTGTTCTTTTCTGTACGCTGAATGAATAATTTTTGGAGCCTGTAGTCCACTGGCCTGCTATAAAATTGATATCCAATGACCGTGTAATCTACCTCCAGCCACATAATTACTTGTTCTTTTCTATCCTCAGAATGCATACATTTTGGGGCCTGTAGTTCACTGGCCTGCTGTAAAATTGATATCCAATGACCGTGTAATTTACCTCCAGCCACATACTTACTTGTTCTTTTCTGTCTGCTAAATGCATAATTTCTGGGGCCTGTAGTCCACTAGCCTGCTGTAAAATTTATATCCAATGACCGTGTAATCTACCTCCAGCCACATACGTACTTGTTCTTTTCTGTCTGCTGAATGCATAATTTTTGGTCCTGTAGTCCACTGTCCTGCTGTAAAATTTATATCCAATGACCGTGAAATCTACCTTTAGCCACATACTTACTTGTTCTTTTCTGTACGCTGAATGCATAATTTTTGGGGCCTGTAGTCCACTGGCCTGCTGTAAAATTGAAATCCAATAACCGTGTAATCTACCTCCAGCCACATACTTACTAGTTCTTTTCTGTCCACTGAATGGATAATTTTTGGGGCCTGTAGTCCACTGGCCTTCTATAAAATTGATATCCAATGACCGTGCAATCTACCGCCAGCCACATACTTACTTGTTCTTTTTTGTCCGCTTAATGCATAATTTTTGGGGCCTGTAGTCCACTGTCTTTCTGTAAAATTGATATCTAATGACCATGTAATCTACTTCCAGCCACATACATACTTGTTCTTTTCTGTCCGCTGAATGCATAATTTTTGGGCCCTGTAGTACTCTTGCCTTTTGTAAAATTGATATCCAATAACCGTGTAATCTACCTCCAGCCACATACTTACTTGTTCTTTTCTGTACGCTGAATGCATAATTTTTGGGGCCTGTAGTCCATTGGCCTGCTGTAAAATTGATATCCAATAACCCTGTAATCTACCTCCAGCCACATAATCACTTGACCTTTTCTATCCGGTAAATGCCTAATGTTTGAGGCCTGTAGTCCAGTGGCCTACAGTAAAATTTTTATCCATTGACCGCATAATGTACCTTGAGGCATATAATAAGAATTTATTTTATGTCAGGTGAATGCCTAATTTTTAAGGCCCATACTCCTGTGACCTAAAATAAAAAATTTCTAGGCTCCAACAGGGCAGATTTCAGAGAATTTTCCTTTAAGACGCATAAAAATGTACCCTTTGATTTTGAATTTTTGTTATTGATCCCCCTCTAGTATGTCACTGACCATGTTGTGGGACTATGTGTGCACTTCTAAGTATTTGGTGGCTGCAAGTATTTGGTGGCTGCAAATAGGTTGCGATTTGCAAACATTTGATCGCGTTCGCGCGATCGTGTTTGCAAACCCTCCCGGCCGATTTTTGTCCATCACTAGAAGCAGGCATATCGCACCCCTCAATCAGTATTTGGTGTAAGCAGGTATGTCAAACCCCTTAATCAGTGATTTGTGGAAGCAGGTATATCACACCCCTCAATCGGTATTTTGTGGAAGCAGGTATATCGCACCCCTCAATCAGTATTTTGTGGAAACAGGTATATAGAACACCTAAATTAATCTTTGGTGGAAGCAAGTATATTGCACCCCTCAATCTGTATTTTGTGGAAGCAGGTATATCAACCCCCTTGATCAATATTTTGTGGAACCAGGTATATTGCAGGCCTCAATCAATATTTGGTGAAAGCAGGTATATCAAACCCCTTAATCAGTATTTTGTGGAAACAGGTATTTCGCACCCCTTAAGTCAGGTGGATACACAGCTGATAGTCCTACTGAATAGACTGTTATAATTTGTATTATGGCAAGAAAAAAGCAGCTAAGTAAAGAAAAACGAGTGGCCATCATTACTTTAAGAAATGAAGGTCAGTCAGTCAGCCGAAAAATTGGGAAAACTTTGAAAGTAAGGGCTATTTGACCATGAAGGAGAGTGATGGGGTGCTGCGCCAGATGACCTGGCCTCCACAGTCACCGGACCTGAACCCAATCGAGATGGTTTGGGGTGAGATGGACCGCAGAGTGAAGGCAAAAAGGCCAACAAGTGCTAAGCATCTCTGGGAACTCCTTCAAGACTGTTGGAAGACCATTTCAGGGGACTACCTCTTGAAGCTCATCAAGAGAATGCCAAGAGTGTGCAAAGCAGTAATCAAAGCAAAAGGTGGCTACTTTGAAGAACCTAGAATATGACATATTTTCAGTTGTTTCTCACTTGTTTGTTATGTATATAATTCCACATGTGTTAATTCATAGTTTTGATGCCTTCGTAGTCATGAAAATAAAGAAAACTCTTTGAATGAGAAGGTATGTCCAAACTTTTGGTCTGTACTGTAAATAGAACACCTGAATCAATATTTGGCGTAAGCAGGTATATCGCACCCCTCAATCAGTATTTTGTGGAAGCAGAGATATCAAACCCCTCAATTAGTATTTTGTGGAGGCAGGTTTATCATACCACTTAATCAGTATTTTGTGGAAACAGGTATATAGAACACCTGAATCAATATTTAGTGGAAGAAGGTATATCGCACCCCTCAATCAGTATTTTGTGGGAGCAGGTATATAGAACCCCTTAATCAGTATTTTGTAGAAGCAGGTATATTGCAGCCCTCAATCAGTATTTTGTGGAAGTCGGTGTATCACACGCCTCAATCAATATTTGTTGGAAACAGGTATATCGCACCCCTCAATCAGTATTTTGTGTAAGCAGGTATATAACTTAATCAGTATTTTGTCGAAGCAGGTATATAGAACCGCTGAATCAAAATTTGGTGGAAGCAGGTATATCGCACCCCTCAATCAGTATTTTGTGGAAGCAGGTATAGAACCCCTTAATCAGTATTTTGCAGAAGCAGGTATATCCCACCCCTCAAGCAGTATTTTGTAGAAACAGGTATATAGAACACCTGAATCAATATTTGGTGGAAGCAGGTATATCGCACCCCTTAATCAGTATTTTGTGGAAGCTGGTAAATCAAACCCTTAATCAGTATTTTGTCGAAGCAGGTATATCGCACCCCTTAATCAGTATATTGTGGAAATAGGTATATAGAACACCTGAATCAATATTTGGTGTAAGCAGGTATATCGCACCCCTCAATCAGTATTTTGTGGAAGCAGAGATATCAAACCCCTCAATTAGTATTTTGTGGAGGCAGGTATATCACACCCCTTAATCAGTATTTTGTGGAAGCAGGTATATAGAACCCCTTAATCAGTATTTTGTAGACGCATGTATATCGCATCCCTCAATCAGTATTTTGTGGAGACAGATATATAGAACCCCTGAAACAATATTTGATGGAAGCAGGTATATCACACCTCTCAATCAGTATTTTGTGGAAGCCAATATATCGCAGGCCTCAATCAATATTTGGTGGAAGCAGGTATATTGCACCCCTCAATCAGTATTTTGTAGAAACAGGTATATAGAACCCCTGAATCAATATTTGGCAGAAGAAGGTATATTGCACCCCTCAATTAGTATTTTGTGGAAGCAGTTATTTCAAAACCCATAATCAGTATTTTGTGGAAGCAGGTATATCGCACCCCTCAATCAGTTTTTTTGAGGCAACAGGTATATCACACCTATTGCAAATAGTTGTTCCAATAACGCTTGTCCCGCTATATACCTGCGGATTCGCAGCAGAAACGCACACAACTGCTGCACAATACAAATGCACTATAATATACTTTTTATGTTAGAAAGTATATTATAGGTATATCACACCCCTAAATCTGTTTTTTTTGGGGGAACAGGTATATTACAGCAATTCCAATTAGTTATTCCAATAGCATTTGTCCCTCTATATAGCTGCGGTATAGCAGCAGAACCACACACAACTGCTGCACAATGCAAATGCACTATAATATACTTTCTATGTTAGAAAGTATATTATAAGTATATCAAACCCCTCAGTATATCACAGCTATCGATAGCACACCTACACCAGTACTAAAAAATACTTTTGTTGCCCTATTAGCTAGGTCCAGAGGAGAGAATGTGGGTTCCAGCGGCCGACATTAATGCCAGTCGCCTTGTGAAAGCCTTTCAAAGGACTAATCTGGATAAGGTCGGTCCTGGGTGTTCGGAGGTCACCAATAGAAGGGGCGGGTAATGTCACGGTACCTTCTGTGACAGAGGTTAGAAGATCGGAGAGACTGACTGCACGTGAGGTTAACTGACAGTCTCTTGTTTCTAAGTGTTGTGGTTTGGTAATGACCACACCTCTTGTCAGGTGCAGCCCGTGGTCATTACTGCATTCCCTACTTAGTTTGGTCTCACACTTCATGCCATGCGATTGATATTCTCTGCTTAGATTTGGAAGAGTTGGTGTGTGGACCTTACCTGTGTTCCTGCTCATCCATTTTCTATAAGATAAGTTGTACTGCTTTTTGTACTTGGTTGTTCCCCTGTGCTTGTTGTTACTAGGCCTCAGGGAGACGCTGGTTCGTTCACCTGGGAAGGAACCAGTTGTCTCATTTCCTGCCACTACCTAGGATATTTCAGGGCTCCTAGGGTCTAGTTTCCACAGTATGTATTTTCCCACCTTCAGGGTCTATACATACTGACAGGAGTCAGGGCCAGGTTTAGGGGCCTCCTAGGAGGTGACCTTTTTGCTCTCCCTAGCATTGAGGCCTAGTTCTGTGCCCCTCCCCTCCCCTGTATTCGTGAAGAATAGATGCAGTGTGTACAGAAATATGTGGTCAGTCATACATTATGGTGTGTATGAGGTACATGAGGTAGTGGACATTGTATCTGTCTGCAGTATTATACATGAATGAGTAATGGGTTAAAACAGGGCGTTGGTGAGGAGGGGCAAATGAAGAGAAAAGAGAAGGACCTCCTCTTACCACTCCATTCTAGTCTCAATGGATCAATGCAGAGCACATTGTGCACTTCTTATCCTTGCTGTTAGGGGTTGAAGGACCTGTGATGATGTCACCTGGCAGATGCACCTTTCATTCTTAGGAACTACACCATTTTTGGTGCATTCCTTTGCTAGATGTACAGGACCTGTGATGACATCATCAAAGGCCCTTTAGCTTTCTCCACTGACGATAGGAAATATAAACTGAATATAGACGGGAGCCAGTATTGAAGGTAATTAGGGGGCTAGGCCTATCCTCCACTGCATGCCCCCCTTCCCCACGGGCCCTATAGCAGCTGTGTGGTCTGCCTGTATGGGAGTAACTAAACCTACAAAAATTGCCAGTGCGCATGATAATAATGAAAAATGCTTTATTTAACAATTAATCAAAACAATTAGAAAAGTTTAAAATCAACAGTGCAGGAAAAATGGCGCCATCACTGGAGGGGACAACATGGGAAATAACATATATCAAATGAGTATAAAGATACCACAACACATTGCAAGTGCAAGTAATGGCCGTAATAGTATTAAAAAATTGAAAGATTACCCTAAATTGTATCCCCTTCCAGGATGGCGTCAGCCCCGATGCGCATTTCGACGATCCTTCATCTGAGGGTACGCAGGGGAGGTCCGCTGCCATGTCTTGTCCTACCCTTACATATTTAACTAAATCTTATCTTATTTATCAAGTACTTAAAGTGGCAAATTTACTTTCAGTAAACTTTTTATATATCATAGGGACATATGAAATGTTTAGAGTGTTAGGGTTTGAGCACTAAGACCCTCACAATCTAGAACTAGGGGAGAGAAGCAGTCACTTTGCGTGTTCTCTTTCCCCCCGGCAGGACAAGAAGTGAGATGGACTCAATAGAAATCCATGGTCGCATCTCGCTCCTTTCTCATGCAGCAAAGAAGGAGGGAGTGTGCTTTGCGAGCACTTCTCTTTCCTATCGTTCTAGAGATTGATGGGGGTCTTAGCATTCAGACCACCACTGAGACCCCCACAATCTCTAGAACGAGGGGAGAGAAGCAGTTGCAGTTCTATTGTAGACATGGTAGCTTTGTGAATTAGGTACATGTTGGTTGATCTATAGACAGCAACATTTGGAAAACTCTATTGTCAATTGAGTCTAAAAGAAGATCATCAGTCAATTTTTTCCAAATTCCCTTTCCTTAATTGTGTGTTATTGTAGCAAAGGAGGTCATGGGCTTGTATTGGTCCATTGTATTGGTCCATTGTATTATTTGGATTGTTCTGTATTTGTATTGATTTAGATGATGAAAACTAAACTTGGGTATGGGGTCGAAGTAAACCCCCTTAACACTCTTTAGTAGGTGTTGACTTTGCTACAGGACATTCCTAGGTTGCAGTCTGAAGAACAGTGACCGATGGATGGAGGTAGCGCTGTTGAAGCTGGGACAGTGTTGAACGCAAATATTTGAAAAGCTAATTTTTATCTCGAATATCACAACTTTGTGAATTCGCAAATATTTTTTATATAGTGCTATATATTCGTTATTGCGAATATTCGTAATTTTTTCCCATCTGAACACATGATTCCTCCCTGCTTCTTGCTTGTGGGCCAATGCGAATATTACGCGATCATTACATTGCCGATTTTTTTTTGTAAAAAAAATGTAGAATATAACGAATATTCGAATTTGCAAATATTTGACAAATATTCTATAAAATATTCGCGAAATATGGTGAATTCGAATATGACCCCTGCCGCTCATCACTACTGGGACATAGCCAGGGACGGAGTCGGGATTCTTCCCCAAGAAAGCAGACTTGAAGCTATAAGCTAAAGGATGAGAAAGGAGCAGAACAGACGGTAGGGCATGAGAAGCAGGAGCATATATTCCTGCTCAGCAATCTTACATGGCTGTCAGCAGGAGTTGTGGCTTCTTGTGATGCAATATTGGAACTAGGCAAGGTGAATAACTCCTCAATTATGCATGAAGGGAATGTAGTTAGTGTTGGGGGAGCATGCTCGGCTGAACACTAATTTTACTCGAGCATCGCCATGCTTGACACATCACATTGCATTGACCACGCAGCCAATAAACTTGCGCAGAGGTGCTGGCACTCACTGGCCGGAACGCATCATCGGGTGCTATATAGCACCCGATGACACGTGTTCAGCTCAGTCTTAGTCAGGGAGAGCTGTGCTGAAGAAGGGACAGATAGTGTAGGGAGTGAAATAGTAATATTTCAGTGAAAAAAATTGTTAGAGACCCAAAAGTCCTTTTAAGGACTATAGTTGTATCTGGCTGCAATATATATTATTAGCGCCACCTGCGCTAAATTGTGTGGAATTGTTAGTGCCGCTTCTAATAGTGACCTCTGCTACGTCTATTATTTTACATTTGCGCAGGCTAAATATCTGTGACATGGTACAGACAAGGCGTGGCACTCTTGTCTAATATTATGGTGGTGTTTGTTGTGCTGGCTTTCCAGCCAGAATCATATAATGACAGAAAAAACAACAGCACTCTAATAAAAATTCTGTTCAGGCTTTTTTATTTCAGGGCAACTCCACAAAACGTGACGTTTCGGTTGTAAGACCTTTATCAAACACTGTGTAACAATAGAACAATAATAATATCTAATTCCAGGTATATGTGACAACATCAAAGTAGCATATACCAAATATGAACATGTTTTATCAAGACCTTACATACATAGTACAAGACGTTAGTTAATATTACGGAAATATGATTATTTTACAGTCTCAGCTTCATTTTAACTAGATATATTGCACTGACAGAGATCCGATGACGTCTTATATCTATTAGACCAACATTCAGGATAAATATTGAGATATATAGTGATACACTCTACAATCGCTAAAGTGAAAGCAACAACAGCTACTTCAACTATAGCAGCATTTGTGCCAGAGCGCATAATGGACTGAAAAGACGAATATGAGAGTTTCAAATGCATAAACAAAATGTAAAATAAAAAATAAAATAAAGTGAAATAAACTGGAACCGGGTGCCTCCATAATGCCAAAACACTTACCAAGTTCCCATTAAGGAGATGTATGGAAAGTAGTTGAAGCTATATAGAGCTATATGGTGTATCCACACCCATGTGATTGCTTCATAGTGAGCAAGACTGGCACTGTTTAAATAGTATTGGCCTAAAGGGTGTGGCTGAAAACCTGAAACCGGAAGTGGGCGTGCGCTCCAAGCTGGAACGCACACGCTCCTCCGTATACTAGAACTAGGATTGCCGGGTGAAATATGGACGTTGGCTGATGTACTCAATTATTAGGGTGTGGGTCTATAGGAGAGAAATGTAAATAGAGGAGACATTAGGATAATACTGCATCCCCGGTTGCACTTCAGTCTGGAGCGCAACCAGAAGTAAAGCATAATGGCCGGAAGGAGCCGATGCGTTCCAGCTTGGAGCGCATCGGATCGTGGAACTAAAGCTTACTCAAAACGGAGTCAGAGGAAGGAGTGACTGGCTATCTTAAAACTAAGCAGGCGTATATTTATAAAAGAAAAATAGATAAAATAATTAAAGGAATGTCTTACTAGAAAGTTCCTGGTTGCGTTTCACACTGGAACGCAACCGGAAGTTCATTACATTATCTGGAAGTGACCGATGCGTTTCAGCTTGGAGCGCATCGGATCGCAAGACTGTACTTCCTCCATCTGTGACAGAGGAATGGGTAGCTAGTTATATTATATAAAATAGGAGAAGTAGAAGTAGTTCTAGTTTTATCACTAACTCATATAATGGGAAGTACAATAATGTTCAAGCTATTATCCAATAGCTATTAGATAGAGAAAAAAGAGAAAGAAAAAGAAAGAGAAAGAAAAAGAAAAAGACAAGAAAAAAGAAAACAAACGGGAATCAGATGTCACAGAGTATTTGCACAGACAAGACTCTTATTGTCTATTACCAACAGCAAAAAAGTGAAGAAGTAAGAAAAGTGCATACAAAAATGTGAAAAAATGTGTTTAAGAAATATAGGAAACGTTTGTCCAGCTCACCTATTCGGCATATAGTATCCTGTGTGCCCGGAGTCAAGCCAGCAAGTTCCTGGACATATAGGCAAAGTAAAATAAAAAAGGACGATTCCGGCACTTATAGTTCTTCCCATAAAATCTTCCTCTTTATTGATTCACATTATATGCCGAACAGTATTACAAACAAGCAGTAGTTTACGCGTTTCTGAGACCTTCTCCTTAGTCGTGTCATGGTCTTACCTGCTTGCTGCTCTCCTTCGTTTGACATGTGCTGGCGGCCATCTTGGTTTCTTGTAGCCTTCCACCCTGCGGCTCCTCCTTCCCCTGGGAGGAGCTGGATGCCTAGCTCATATATATTAGGAGGTCTGTGGCTTCAGTTCCTTGCTTGGTCCTCTTGTGTTCACATGCTTCTAAGACTGCTGCTGCTTCTGGTTCCTGATCCTGGCTTCGTCTGACTACCCTTCTGGTTCCTGACCCTGGCTTCGTCTGACTACCCTGCTGGTTCCTGATCCTGGCTTCGTCTGACTACCCTTCTGGTTCCTGACCTCTGGCTTCGCAAAGACTCTGCTCGGTTTCACCATCCGTTTGGACTTTTGCTTTACAGCTTTATTTTCAATAAAGCCTTCTTATTTTCACTTATCTCTTGTTGTACGTCTGGTTCATGGTTCCGTGACATTAGGACCAAGCCATGAATTCTGACGGTACAGGGCCATCCTCGCTACCCACGCTGGTTGCCAGACTTGATCAGCAGGATCACCTGTTGGGTCGGTTCGCTGTGGCGTTGCAAACCCTGCTTGAACGCACGGCTCATTTCGCTCCCGTTGCCGATGGGTCGGTTGTCGCTCCTGGGCTCGCTCCTACTGCCGCTCCGGTTGTTGCGCCAGAGTCTACCCCGACACCTGTTGTTGCGCCTGCGGTGTTTCGGGGTATGACCGGTTCTGCCCCTCTTCCACAGCGCTTTGGGGGAGAGCCAACTCAGTGCCGAGGTTTCCTTAACCAGGTGGGCATTTATTTCGAGTTGCTGCCACATGCCTTTCCTACTGAGAGATCAAAGGTGGGCTTCTTGATCTCGCTGCTCTCGGACAAGGCCTTGGCCTGGGCCAGCCCTTTATGGGAGAACAACAATCCGGTGGTTGCCGAGTTTTCCGTTTTTGTTGCTTCTCTTCGGAAGGTATTCGATGTGCCGGCTCGTGCTGCCTCTGCTGCGAAGCTCCTTATGTCCATCAGACAGGGTTCACGATCCGTAGCTGAATACGCCATTGAGTTTCGTACCCTGGCAGCAGAGGTGGGCTGGAATAATGAGGCTCTGGTCGCTGCTTTCTCTCATGGTCTCTCGGATGCCTTGAAGGATGAGGTTGCAGCTAAGGACCTACCAGTTGAGCTCGAGTCTCTTATTTCTTTCCTGATTTTGATTGACACCAGACTCAGGGAGAGACCTTCCTTTAAGGAGAACCTGCGGAGGTCTTCTAACAGATTGGTGCCTACGTTTGCTGTCCCACCCGTGCCTCCCTCTCCTCCCACGCCTCCTGGGGATGACTTGTCTGGGGGTGAACCCATGCAGCTGGGGTTTGCTCGCCTGTCCGAGGGGGAGAGGGCACTCCGGAGACGTGAGGGCCGATGCATGTACTGTGGTATCGGTGGGCATTTTCGGTTGGCATGTCCGAACCGTCCGGGAAACGCTCGTACCCTGAGATCCTGTCGGGGGCAGATCTTGGGTGGAGTCTCCTCGTCCCCGGTTTCCCGTGTTGACAAACCACTGATCACTGTTGTCCTCTCCTGGGTCGGGGGCTCGGTGACGACCCAGGCGTTGGTGGACTCTGGTGCTGGTGGTTTGTTCATTGATAGTGTGTTCGCTGCCGCCAATTCCATTCCTCTGCAGGCTCGAGGTTCCCCACTGGCTCTTGAGGCGATAGACGGCAGACCCCTTCTGCCGCCACACGTGACTCATGAGACCCTTCCAGTGGGGATAGCCATTGGTGCCGTTCACAGAGAGTCGGTCTGCCTCCAGGTTATTTCGTCTCCACACTACTCGGTGGTCTTGGGGTACCCCTGGCTCCAGAAGCATAATCCGACTTTCGATTGGAGATCGGTCGAGATCCTCTCGTGGTCACCGCAGTGTGGGGCTAGTTGCATCCATGGGTCTGTCAAGTTGCTGTGTACTTCCTCGGACTCTCTGTTGCCTCCTGAATATGAGGAGTACCGGGATGTATTCGATAAGGTGCGCGCGGTTGCCCTACCTCCGCACCGCCCATATGATTGTGCCATAGAGTTACAATCTGGTGCCGTTCCTCCTCGTGGCAGAGTCTATCCACTGTCGGTAGCGGAGAATGAGGCCATGGAGGAGTACGTGAGGGAGGCGCTTTCACGCGGACACATTCGCAAATCTTCGTCCCCGGCAGGGGCTGGATTTTTCTTTGTGAAAAAGAAGGGCGGTGAGTTGAGGCCTTGCATCGATTACAGGGGTCTCAATCGCATCACGATCAAGAACGCTTACCCGATACCCTTGATTTCCGAGCTGTTCGATCGCCTTAAAGGGGCCACGGTCTTTACCAAACTCGACCTGAGGGCGGCATATAACCTGGTAAGGATCAAGGTGGGCGATGAGTGGAAGACCGCGTTTAACACCAGGACCGGTCATTACGAATCCTTGGTTATGCCCTTTGGGTTGTGCAATGCGCCCGCAGTCTTTCAGGAATTCATCAACGATGTTTTCCGTGACCTGTTGCAGCAGTGTGTGGTAGTCTATTTGGATGACATCTTGGTATATTCTGAATCCATGGAGGCCCACATTCTGGATGTCAGACGAGTGTTGCAACGGTTACGAGAGAACAAGCTGTTCGGTAAGCTTGAGAAATGCGAATTTCACCGATCCCAGGTAACCTTCTTAGGTTACATCATTTCCGCTGAGGGGTTCTCCATGGATCCTGAGAAGGTTTCGGCTGTCTTACAGTGGCCCCAGCCCAGTGGTCTTCGTTCCCTGCAGCGCTTTTTGGGCTTCGCCAATTATTATCGGAAGTTCATCAGGGACTTTTCCATGCTGGCCAAGCCTCTCACGGATCTGACCAGGAAGGGCAGTAATTCCCAGGTCTGGCCGCTCGAGGCCATCCGAGCTTTTGAGGCCCTAAAGTCCGCCTTTGTGTCGGCTCCGATTCTGTCGCATCCCAACCCTGGGTTGCCCTTTGTCCTCGAGGTGGACGCGTCTGAGACGGGAGTAGGCGCCCTTCTGTCTCAGCGTAGAACACCAGAGGGTCCTCTGCTTCCTTGTGGGTTTTACTCCCGGAAACTGTCTTCCGCGGAGTGCAACTATCAGATTGGTGACAGGGAGTTATTGGCCATCGTGCAGGCCCTTAAAGAATGGAGGCACTTGCTCGAGGGTTCGGTGGTTCCGGTTCTCATCCTGACGGACCACAAGAATCTGACCTACCTTTCTGAGGCCAAGAGATTGACACCACGTCAGGCCAGATGGGCTCTGTTCTTGTCACGTTTTAATTACGTGGTCTCCTACCTACCCGGTTCCAAGAACATCAGGGCGGATGCCTTATCACGGCAGTACTCCGAGCTGTCCAGGGAGGAGTCGATTCCGACTTCGGTCATACCTCCGAATCAGATCCTGGCCGCCATTCGCACCAGCCTGACCTCTCCCCTGGGTGAGCAGATTTTGGCGGCTCAATCTGGTGCTCCCTCTGGGAGACCCAACGGCAGATGTTTTGTGCCTGAGGAGTTGCGCACTCGGTTGTTGCGAACCTACCATAACTCCAAGACCGCGGGGCATCCTGGAAAGAATCAGCTGTCCTGGGCTGTTTCACGTCTGTTCTGGTGGCCTTCCCTACGTTCCGACATCGCCGCATATGTAGCGGCATGCTCCGTTTGTGCCCAGAGTAAGTCCCCTCGGCACCTTCCGTTGGGCCTTCTGCAACCCATAGCCACCGGGGAGCGTCCATGGTCACACCTGGGGATGGATTTCATTGTGGACCTCCCTGCATCCCGAGGCCATACGGTCATTCTCATGATTGTGGATCGGTTTTCCAAAATGTGCCACTGTGTTCCTCTCAAGAAGTTACCCTCTGCACAAGAGTTGGCCACGATTTTTGCCAGGGAGGTCTTCCGGTTGCACGGTTTGCCTAAGGAGATTGTGTCGGATCGGGGGAGTCAGTTTGTGTCCAGGTTCTGGCGCGCCTTTTGCTCCCAGTTGGGGATTCATCTCTCCTTCTCCTCGGCCTACCACCCTCAGTCCAATGGGGCCGCAGAACGATCCAATCAGGCCTTGGAGCAATTCCTTCGTTGCTATGTCTCCGATCACCAAGACAATTGGGTTGACCTCCTGCCTTGGGCTGAGTTTGCCAGGAACACGGCGGTGAACTCTTCCTCTGGGACGTCTCCCTTCATGGCCAATTATGGGTTCCAACCTGCCGTGTTACCGGAGGTATTCTCTCCCCAGGATATTCCGGCTGTGGAGGATCACCTTTCCGTCCTACGTGCTTCTTGGGTACAGATCCAGAAGTCCCTTGAGGTCTCTGCGCAGCGCCAGAGACTCCAGGCTGATCGCAGACGAGCGCCTGCTCCTTCCTACCAGGTCGGAGACCGTGTATGGTTGTCCACCCGCAACCTCAACCTTCGAGTGCCCACTCCCAAGCTGGCGCCTCGCTTTGTTGGTCCCTTCCGAGTGCTTCGCAGGGTAAACCCGGTAGCCTATGCCCTTGCGCTTCCTCCTGGCATGCGGATCTCCAACGTGTTTCATGTCTCCCTGTTGAAGCCACTGGTGTGTAATCGTTTCACTTCCTCGGTTCCTCGGCCTCGTCCGGTCCAAGTGGGCAATCGTGAGGAATATGAGGTGAGCAATATCCTGGACTCACGCCTGGTCCGCGGTCGGTTGCAGTTTTTGGTCCATTGGCGTGGTTATGGTCCAGAGGAGCGTTCCTGGGTTCCCTCCGCAGATGTCCATGCTCCTGCCTTGCTCCGAGCCTTCCACGCACGCTTCCCTCAGAAACCGTTTTGTGCTCCGCGGAGGAGGGGCCCTTGAGGGGGAGGTACTGTCATGGTCTTACCTGCTTGCTGCTCTCCTTCGTTTGACATGTGCTGGCGGCCATCTTGGTTTCTTGTAGCCTTCCACCCTGCGGCTCCTCCTTCCCCTGGGAGGAGCTGGATGCCTAGCTCATATATATTAGGAGGTCTGTGGCTTCAGTTCCTTGCTTGGTCCTCTTGTGTTCACATGCTTCTAAGACTGCTGCTGCTTCTGGTTCCTGATCCTGGCTTCGTCTGACTACCCTTCTGGTTCCTGACCCTGGCTTCGTCTGACTACCCTGCTGGTTCCTGATCCTGGCTTCGTCTGACTACCCTTCTGGTTCCTGACCTCTGGCTTCGCAAAGACTCTGCTCGGTTTCACCATCCGTTTGGACTTTTGCTTTACAGCTTTATTTTCAATAAAGCCTTCTTATTTTCACTTATCTCTTGTTGTACGTCTGGTTCATGGTTCCGTGACAAGTCGTAACAATGTGGTCTGAGAGTTAGGAAAAATTTAAAGACCCATGTACCCTCCCCCAACTAGTGGGTGGTGGTAACATGATGTCATGAATTGATCAACCCAAAGACTCACACCTGGAGTATCATTCTCAGTAGACATTAGTTAAAATTGCCCCACATGATGCTCTCCGCAAAACCCTGCGCTTGGACTATGCATATCATAGCTGGAGGCTTTCACATATCAAGAGAGCAAGTACAAGCGCAAGGTGTGAGGAAACGCATCGTGTGAATAGGGCATATACAAAATATCAATAACAGATAAAATATACAAACATATAACCTGTAGAGAACTCTACATGCGAAAAATGGGTAAAAAGATGGATTATATATGGCTGCAATCTTCAAGTTGTTATGATATAAATGGACGTGTTGGAATTAGCTTGCAAAACAAACCATGATAGACAGACATATGATATAGTATAACATATGACAAATAACATCCAATGGCAACTGGAAAATTAAATGCTAACTTCCAGTATGAGAGGTTATTGGTAAGGGTACTTTCACACTAGCGTTTTTCTTTTCCGGCATAGAGTTCCGTCACAGGGGCTTTATACCGGAAAAGAACTGATCAGGCATATCCCCGTGCATTCTGAATGGAGAGTAATCCGTTCAGGATGCATCAGGATGTCTTCAGTTCTGTCATTTTGACTGATCAAGCAAAAGAGAAAACCGCAGCATGCTACGGTTTTATCTCTGGAGAAAAAAACTGAAGACTTGCCTGAATGCCGGATCCGGCATTTTTTCCCATAGGAATGTATTAGTGCCGGATCCGGCATTCAAAATACCGGAATGCCGGATCCGTCCTTCCGGTCTGCGCATGAGCAGACTGAAAAAAATAAATGCCGGATCCGTTTTGCCGGATGACACCGGAAAGACGGATCCGGCATTTCAATGCATTTTTTCGACTGATCAGGCATTTTTAAGACTGATAAGGATCCTGTTCAGTCTTACTAAATGCCATAAGTTGGCATACGTTTTGCCTGATCCGGCAGGCAGTTCCGGCGACGGAACTGCTTGCCGGATCTCTCTGCCGCAAGTGTGAAAGTACTCTAAATATACATCAATTCTTTCTTTTGGTTGAGACCTGTTGGCACCCTTGTATTTAAAAGGAAAATCCAAAAGGCCTCTCTCAAAAGTATTTTCTTTTGATGGTCCCCTCCCCTGGCTGGCACCATTACCTTCTCAATTGCAAATGCACGGAGGGATCCCATTTTGCGGCTGTGTGTGTGGATGAAGTGTTTGGCAGCACCAGAAATATTAAGGATAGATGGATTTGAGATGTAGTTCAGATGTTCTAGTATTCTGTTTTTGAACTTATGTATGGTGCTGCCAACATACATCAAATCACACTCCACACATTGTATAATATAGATTACCCCCGTGCTATTGCAATTGATATATGTTTTTATAGAGAAAGTTGTTGAATGATCAGCATTATGAAAGCTTTTTTGAACTGATACATACTTGCATGTTTTACAAGGATGGCTACCACACTTTGTGAAGCCTTTGTAATTAATCCACATGCTCTGTAATTTTTTGTTTTTGTTGGCCACGTACAGGGAAGGGGAAAGGGAACTCGCCATGGTTGATGCTTTTCTAGGCACTATTTTGCAGCCATTTTTCAAAGCATTGTACAGAATATTGTCATCAAATAAAATAGGCAGACACTTCTGCACAATGCTTCGTATTTTATTAAACTGCCGGCTGTATGTCAAAACCAATGTAGGTGGATCTTTCTCTACTGTCTCCCGTTTACTTTTATCTTTAATTTGTATATGATCATTATTCATAACTTCCTTATTGGTTTGATTTGCTGCACTGACTTTTTGATCTGCAATTGTTTTACGGGTATTTTTGGATCCAAATAATAAATCATATCTGGATTTATTTGACACTATATTAAACCCTCTTTCTAGCATCCATGTTGGATATCCTCTGATTTTTGATCTCATCTTGATACCTTCACATTCTTTTTGAAAAGCCACTTCTGTATTACAGTTTCTGCGTGCGCGCATGAATTCCCGCACAGGTATGGCTCTTATGACATGTGCCGGATGATGGCTGTTCGCATGCAGTATAGAGTTTCCTGCTGTTGTTTTCCTATGGGTCTCCGTATAAATTACTTCATCTGGGACACCAGTTAATTTCAAATCTAGGAAACTAATGGACTCCACCTCCACAGTACACATAAAACACAAATTGTACGTGTTGTCATTCTGATAGTGCTTGAAATCCGATACGGCAGATACATCGCCATCCCATATAATGAGCAGGTCGTTGATGTATCTGCCGTACCACGCCAAACAACGACTGAAAGGGCAGTCAACATTGTATATAAATCTCTCCTCCCAGTATGCCATTGTGAGGTTTGCCAAAGAGGGCGAGAATTTCGCCCCCATTGACACCCCTCGTATCTGTAAATAATACGTTATTAAACATACAATAGTTGTGTGTGAGTAGAAAAGATGTGACCTCACACACATAGTCGATAAAATCATCCGAATGACCAGTATATCTATGGAGGTGGAATTCTAAAGCCATAAGAGCCACTCCGTGGGGGATCGATGGATACAAAGCTTCAACATCGGCAGTAACCCACTTGTATTGTGGGTGCCAGACAAAATCATACATAGCACGCAACACATCTCCTGTATCTTTAAGATATCCCGGTATTCGTCTTACCAAAGGCTGTAATATATTGTCCAGCCAATTACCCATGCGTTTCATTAGGGACCCAATGCCCGAGATAATGGGGCGTAATTGAGGGGGAACCAGCCCTTTGTGTACCTTTTGCAAGGCATGCATGATGGGGGTTATGGGTGCGTTCACACAGAGAAAGTGGTATTGTAGTCATTGAAAAAAAAAAGTAAATTGTACTCACATTTGTATTCCACAAGTGGGTTTTTATCAAGCTTTCTATATGTGGACGCATCACACAAGATTTCCCCTGCCTGTTTTTCATAACTGTTTTTGTCAAGAACCACAGTGGATCCACCTTTATCGGCCATCTTGATAACCACTTCTGTCATGGATTCTAATTCCACCAGGGCCTGTTTTAAGGAGCTAGAAAGATTATTAGATCGTACCTCTAACATGGTATTATTATATAGCCCTGTTAATTATTTTTCAAGTAAGTCCTGAAAGGTGTCCATGCTAGTGGCTCTGGAGATTAAGGGGTAAAAATGTGGATTATGTGTTTTAAATCCCTTTCCTAGCTCTATTGGTTCTACCCCACCTGATTCTGCATGGAGATCTGAGAGACAGAGGAGAGATAACTGTTCATTAAATGAAAGACCTGTATATATATTATCATTTACTTTACTTTCTGTATTAAGTGTATGAACTGTTACATCAGGTATATCATAGAAGTGTCTCGCTACTGTGAGGTTTCTGATAAATTTGTTAACATCCAAAATGGTGCTGAATAAATCAAAATCAGCTGACGGTGCAAAGTTCAAGCCTAGGGATAGCACTTGTATTTGTTTTTCTGTCAGATTGACTTCAGACAGGTTCAGAACATCCAAGTCCTTGTTATATGCCTCTCCACCTTTTACTTGTGTGTACGGGTTGACATTGCATACATTTTTCCTGTGCTTGCGTCCTGCGCGTTTTCTTCGTTTTTTGATGACTTGCCGTCAGTTGATTTCTCATTATTTTTATTTTTATTTCTCTTATAATAAGATGCCTTAACTATGACGTTTTCACGTTCACTAGCAGGTAAGCTAATGTCATCCTGTGAAGCTTGTAAAGCATCCGTATATTCTGTAGAGTCCAATTCAGACGAGAAGCTGACTCTGGCGGTTCTCTGCGTCTTTCGTTGGTATTTGTTATGGTGCTTTAATATGGACTTGGGGGTGATACAGAACCTGGGAAAAACTTCATCCAAAGGAATGATTTTGAGAATATCTGTAGGTAGTTTATAGCCTCCAAGTTCATTCCACTGCCTGACCCGACATGGTTAGAGAACTTCATTTTATTGCTAAGTCTACCCCATAAGTGCACCACCCTCATTTATAGGCAAATCCTCAGTGCGAGAGACTCAAATTCGCCGCCATGGGTCGCTGAGTAGGAGAGAGAACTCCACCTTGTACTAGATGACACTAGCAGAAAGTGGATCCAAAAATGCTCGCACGGTTTCTCCAAGTGTATAAAAATACAAGAAAACTCTGTTAAGGTAGCGTTAAGATGGTATAGGACCCCTAAGTACCTTTTTAAAATTAAGTTGCTCCCCACTGATCTCTGCTGGAGATGTAATGACGCCACTGGTTCCATCTCCCACATCTGGTGGTCTTGCCCGGCCGTTCGACCTTTCTGGGCAGATGTAGAACGCGCTATGAATAAGATTTGTGCCACGACCTTGAGACTTACAGCCCAGCTGGTACTACTCTGGTTGCCCACTCCAGATTTTCACCCGGGGAAAAATAATCTTATCACACACTTGCTTATGGCCGCAAAGCTCCTGATTCCCGTAAAATGGAGATCAGTTGATCCACCAACATTAGACATGTGGCGTGACAGGGTCCACCAGATGTGCCAAATGGAGGAATTGATAGGTTGGACATATCACAGTAGAGACCGATTTTTGCAGCTCTGGCAACCCTAGTTAAACTATAGAGCAAGTCTCCTTGATCCTCAGCAATTAGGAACTAATTAGAAATGTAGGATGGCAGCTACTCCCTCCTACGGCCTCAGTTGGTCCCTCCCTCTCCCCCCCCCCGCTGCCCTTCCCCCCACGGCCACCTCTAGGGGTTTCCTTGTCAAAGTCAAAGATTGCCCATTCCATGTTTTTGATGACGTGAATATTCATAACATCATTGCTATTTCTGAGCGGATTGTAGATTGTATCTTAGGTTGACACAATGTTAGGGCTGTTAGTTCCTAATATGTATGTAACTGATGTTCTATACATTTGTTTTGTAAGATCATTCACCTATGGGGCCCTTTAGCCCTAGATGAGTGATTGTCCCATCCTAGCCTGTATTGTTAGGCTGTGCCTTCGAAGATTTATGCTTTGTTATATTTGCGATGTGATACACTCAACATTGTATTTATGCACTTATCGATGATCATTGTTTGTCTAATAAAAAGAGATTTAAAAAAAAAAAAAAAGTTTTGGGCTGTGATGCAGGAGCTGTGGGTTCAAATCCTGTTACAAACTTTTCAGAAATAGAGGCTAAACTTAATATATATATATATATATATATATATATATATATATGTGTGTTTTTAGCCATAATATATTTACACATATTATTATATATTTAGAATATATAATATATTATAATATATGTAAATATATTATGGCTAAAACATCAGTAGTAGTTTCCCACATATTATGCATTCATATATATCAGATTTTATGTATCTACCGGTATATATACAGTATATATATATATATATATATATATATATATATATATACAGGGCCGCTGATAGGCCAGTACAGCTGGCCCAGTTGTACCGGGCCCGGCTGGCAGGGGGGCCCGGGCTGCCGACTCCCGAGCCCAGCTCCTACCTCCGGCTCCTACCCCGGGCCCCCCCTTGACACGCCACCCCTCCCTGTCTGACCTCCGGGCTGCGGGCTCCCTCCCTCCTCCAGGCTGAGCCTGCGCTCATCTGCATTTCACACTGGCCAATCAGCTTTTAGCAGCGCAAAGATCCTGCTGCTGATTGGCCAGTGTATAGCTGGCACAGCAGGAACAGCGCAGGCTCAAGCACGGAGTGCCCGCCATCTGACTGCCGCCCTCAAGAAAAATCATCAGTGTGCCAGTGAGTGCAGCCCCCCACCCCGGCCCATAATGAAGGAAGGACCGCTCCGGTCAGTGGACATAGAACCCGGGGGATGGAATAAACAGACTTGTGTGCCACATACAGTAAGAGGTCTGACAATAAAAAGTTCATATATGTGTATCAGGATGGGTATTCTTGATGGGGGAAGAAACACCAAAGAAAAAAGGCCAGCACAGAAATGAATATATGATTAATCTTTATTATGGTCTCAAACCAGGACCAGAAGTAAAAATACAGATAAAATACAATACATTGTAATGTATTGTATTTTATCTGTATTTTTACTTCTGGTCCTGGTTTGAGACCATAATAAAGATTAATCATATATTCATTTCTGTGCTGGCCTTTTTTCTTTGGTGTTTCATCCTACGTGCAGGCTTGGCACGAGTACTCACTTCAGTGAGTCATATATTGGTGTACATTGATGGGGGAAGGCAGCAGCAAGCATTGGGATTTTTTTTGGGGGGGCCTGTGGGCTCATAGAGGACTCAGGAGGACAATGTGCTTTCCTCCTACTCACTGTACTCCTGAGTCCTCTATGAGCCTACAGGGCCCCCCAGCACATCAGTCACCTTACGGGCGGGATATGATTGGTGGCTATGTA